>NC_057730.1:56697333-56710435 GCF_004010195.1 Chiloscyllium plagiosum | reverse complement strand
ACCACAGCCCACCCCCCCTTCATGGCCCCCTCCCCCCAAACTCATTATCTTGTTAAGTATTTCAATAGAGTTAAAGTTAAGGCAGTTCTCCTTTTTGTCTGTACTTTAACTGTGTTGTAGGAATAAAGAGTGTTTTGCTTAAAGCCTGGTGATGGACCAATCGAATTATGTCTGGGACACTGTGCCTTACTCGTGTCTTTAAATAAAGCTGAAAGTTACAGTCTGGGCTATCTCCTCACTATATTCTGGGGGAGTCTGGCTAGGAGAAAGTGAGGACTGCAGATGCTGGAGATCAGAGCTTAAAAATGTGTTGCTGGAAAAGCGCAGCAGGACAGGCTGCATCCAAGGAGCAGGAGAATCGACATTTTGGGCATAAGCCCTTCTTCAGGAACGGCTGACTTTCTCCAGCTATTGCTGTTTTTGTTTCAGATCTCCAACATCCACAGTTCTTTGTTTTATGTAAACTATTGTGATGTCCTTATTGTTGGTATTGATTTAACACAATGTCCTAATTCTCACACAGGTGTGTGATGAATCAGTATGGGACTCTTTCTTAATGTTCGTCATTGTAAGTGACGGGGATGGTGTGGGTTTTGGTAATGACTCATGCTGAAGTTGTCACTCCTCACAGGGGGTTTGTTCTGATGCTCCAGTTTCTCATACTGACTCATTGCTATTTGTTGCAGTGACTCAAGACCCATAGGAGTTTGCTACCGCATGCTAATTTCATACAGCATTTTCACACCATGTGAGTGGTTCTCTCTCGAATGATGAGACAGAATGTTTTTGAAGCTGGAGAATGGAACTCACTCCTTGTCAGTGCAGTGGGAGAGAAAATATTGTTTTAAATTTAGCTCAATGGAGGAAGAGAGAGTATTCATTTTTGGACTATTCTTGTATTGTCCTAGTCATTCAGCTGAACCATCTGAGGTGTCTTTGATAGAATCACTGCCACTAATCCATCATGAGTGGAATAGATAGAGTCAATAGCCAGAGACTTTTCCCCAGGGCAGGATTGACTGGTACGAGGAGTCATAGTTTGAAGATATTAGGAGGAATGTACAAAGGAGATGTCAGAGGTAGGTTCTTTACGCAGAGAGTTGTGAATGTATGGAATGCGTTGCCAGCGGCGGTGGTGGTGGAAGCAGAGTCATTGGGGACATTTAAATGACTGCTGGACATGTATATGGATAGCAATGAGTTGAGGGGTGCGTAGGTTAGGTTACTATATTTTACATTAGGAGTAACCTCAGCACAACATCGTGGGCCAAAGAGCCTGTTCTGTGCTGTACTTTTCTATTTTCTATGTTCTACGTTCTATTTGTATCAAAATAAGTGATTAAAAGAGCGTTCACACAAAGGCAGCAGCAGACTGTGGAAATAATGGCCTTTTGGCATCATCGCTGCACTGTTAATCCAGAGACCCTGGGTAATGGGAAGTGGTGGAATTTGAATTGAATAGTTTTTTTTAATAAAGCCCTGAATTAAGAGTCTACTGATGACCACAAAACAATTGTAGATTGTCAGGGAAAACCCATCTGGGTCACTAATATCCTTTTGGGAAGGAAACTGCCACCCTTACCTGGTCTGGCCTACATGTGACTCCAGACCCACAGCAATGTGGTTGGCTCTTAACTGACCTCTGGGCAATTAGGGATGGGCAATAAACACTGGTTCAGCCAGTGACACCCACATCTCGTGAATGAATTAAAAAGAAAAGACTCCACCTAGATTATTGATAAAGGTTTGTTACATAGTACTTAGTAGCTGGTTACATGCAGCTGAGATGCATGACTGTTGTCTGCAGGACATCAAACTGAAAGGGATGCCCACTTTACAACAGCTGAAACAATCTCACAGCATTGGGAACATTCACAGAAACCTACCTGCATTGGTTAACTCCTCCAGGAACAGTTTGCCAACACAACCAGATGGTGGAAAGTACCTGGCAATGTCAGTTAACCCTTTCAGGTACTAAGAGTCTTATATAACATCTATGAGAAAATGCTCGGCATTCTGGGGCTACCCAAGCTGAATTTCAGAATTCAGTGGGAGGTCCTGTCGGCATCAGGATGTTTCAGGCACCCATACCTTCCTGTGAACAAGAGACCTGAATCACTTTAATAGACAGACCTCATGTGAATCTTATTGCAGCCCTCATTGTTGTAGAAGTTACTTAGTACCAGAAAGGGTTAAATAAGATCACGTGATGAGCCTCACCCATCAGGATAGAAAGCATCATTTTTGGAAGGAGCCAACCAGACATTCTGTGGTCTCTATGCTGTATAGAGGACTGAGGTGGTTAAGTGGAAGTGTCCCTCCCTAGGAGCCAGGAGATGTGGGTTCAATCCCACATGCTCCACATTCAAAAAGAAATAAAGGAATTTTTCAATAGTGTTCACTCTGAAGTATACCCCCAGGTCTTCTGACTGACTTACTCAGATATAATATAACTAGGTGTAGCCAACTTTGTTTTCCCTGGCACTTCATCAACCAGCAAAAACTATATACCTCAAATACTGCAATCTACTGCGATGTTCGAGTACTTATACTGTAAATAAAGTCTAACAGTGATGTGTATGCCCCCTTCATTATGTTTCTATGTGTTAGTGTATGTCGTTACATTGATTTTAGGAGGTGTGCTGATGTTTTTACATTGATTATTTCAGAGATGTTAATCTCCTGAAGATGTGCTTGGTCAGGGTTTGTTGCAGTTAAGCGCACCTCTCGATTATCTGGAATATTTGATTAATCGGCATACGCCTGGTCCCATTGGTGCTGGTTAGTAAGTTGAAACTTTATTGCTGGGACAGCACAGCAGGTCAGGCAGCATCCAGGGAACAGGTTGCTGGTTGATGAAGTGCCAGGGAAAACAAAGTTGGCTACACCTAGTTATATTATATCTGAGTAAGTCAGTCAGAAGACCTGGGGGTATACTTCAGAGTGAACACTATTGAAAAATTCCTTTATTTCTTTTTGAATGTGGAGCATGTGGGATTGAACCCACATCTCCTGGCTCCGAGGGAGGGACACTTCCACTTAACCACCTGGATGCTGCCTGACCTGCTGTGCTGTCCCAGCAATAAAGTTTCAACTTTGATCTCCAGCATCTGCAGACCTCACTTTCTCCGTGCTGGTTAGTAAACAGTTTGCTGTAATACATTAAGCACCTACTCTGTTTGCCGAGACGAGGTTTAACGTCTGCAAATCCTTCCCCAATTAGTATCAGTAACTGAGACCAATAACTAGGTGGTGGATTGAAGAAGGCTCAACCAGATTGGAGAAGGAGAAACCAATGGAGCGATGTCAGTGAATTGACTCAAGCACCTCAGATAGTTCCAACTAACTGTGAGCACAACACCTAGCACACAGCTTCTCAATGATGATGGGCAACTTAGCCAATTTTTTTTAATTCACTCAGGGGATGTGACATTGCTGGCTAGGCCCAGTATTTATTGCCCATCCCTAATTGTCCAGAGGGCAGTTAAGAGTCAACCACATTGCTGTGGGTCTGGAATCATATGTGGGCCAGACCAGGTAAGGATAGCAGATTTCCTTGCCTAAGGGACATTAGTGAACTAGATGAGTTTTCCAACAATTGACAATTGTTTTGTGTTCATCATTAGATTCTTAATTCCAGATTATTCATTGATCTCAAATTCCACCATCTGCCCGTGGTGGGATTTGAACCTGGGTCCCCAGAACATTAGCTGTGTTTCTGGATTAATAGTCTAACAATAATCCCATAGGCCATTGCCTCTCCTTATTTGCAGGGCAGGGGTTTTAGCAGGACAACCAGCATAAAGAGAATGGCCTCTTGTTCTAAACAGCCTATTTCTGGCTGAAGGTGATAGGATTGGGGCAGCTAGTATAAAGCTGGATAAGTGTCTGGATGAGGGGATTGTGTGTGAGGGCAGCAATGAGTGGGAGTTAGTTCAAGCCCAAAGTGATTAATATCATCTACTGCATCCGTTGCACCCAGTTTGGTCTCCTCTACATCTGGAAGAGAGGATACCTACTTGTGGATCGTTTCAGAGAACATCTCTGGGACACCCACACCCATCAACCTCACTGCCCTGTGGCTGAACACTTTAACTCCCCTTCTCACTCCATCAAAGACATGCAGGTCCTGGGCCTCCTCCACCACCAAACCGTTACCACCCGACACCTGGAGGAGGAATGCCTCATATTCCGCCTTTGGACCCTGCAACCACACAGGATCAATGTGGATTTCAACAGCTTCCTCATTTCCCCTCCCCCCACATTATCCCAATCCCAAGCCTTCAACTCAGCACCGCCGTCCGGATCCATCCATCTCTGTCCCCTCTGACCTATGACCTTTTCCCTAACCTTCATCCACCTATCGCTTTCCCAGCTACCCCTCCCCAACCCCACCCCTCCTCCCATTTATCTCTCAGCCCTCTGACCCACAAGCTTCATTCCTGATGAAGGGCTTATGCCCACAATGTTGACTCTCCTGCTCCTCGGACGCTGCCTGACCTGCTGTGCTTTTCCAGCAACACACTCTCGACTCCGATCTCCATCATCTTCAGTCCTCACTTTCTCCCAAAGTGATCAGGTCTGCATGAGTTTATCTATCTGTAACTAGACTGGTTTATTGCACTGCGGTAACTATATCTTAATGGCACAAACATGTCCTGCATTAGTACACAGATGAGGGAGTACACCAAACTGGACTCTGTTTCCTACAGGTTGTTCCCAACTCTGACTGAGCCCTCTGTGGCATCAATACTGTGGGTGGTATTCAATCAAATATTAACCTTCTCAAAGCCACATATAATATGTCCCCCCAAGTCTTTTTTACCTCATAATAATTCAATTATTGTCTATTTGTTTACATGTTTACATTTACCCTTTTCCCCCCAAGTCTTTGACTTTATAAATTTGTCAGGTTTGTAATTTGGCTCATCCCAGTCAATAACTTGTGGATGGTTCTGAATTTCTTGTGGTCTGTGGTTGAATGGCCCCTACTGACCATCCATCATCTCTGTCATTTCCCATCTCTCAGGATAATCATTTCTCCTCTATTCAAGTCTTCAATCTCCAGCTGTTCTGGCCAATGCCTCACATGGCAGCATTTTTGACTCTGCTGCCTGTGATTGGATCATGTTTAATCATGTTTCCCTTGTCTATGATGATGGTGTAAGTATGGAGCCCATTCCTGAGATGGGAAGGGAGCTGCACTTTCAGCTTCCTACCTGTCAGCAGGTCAGAAAGTGCTATTAGAGTGGACTGGGCCATAGTTCAGGAGCAGTGTGCAAACATCAGAATCCTGTAGCTGTTCTGAGCCTATCAGCCGTCTTCCGGTTGGATTATTGGTACCACGCTGGGTTTGTGATCCACTTCACCCAGAACAGTGGCAAATTGCCTCCAGCACTCATTCCAGAACTGCGTCCTGATGCTGAACCAACCATATCAGGGACTTTGTGCACAAGACTTGGATAGCCACTTCTGTAGTCATTGTACACAGTTCATAATGTCATCATATGCAAATTCCATGGTAATTATTTGCAGCTTGTTAACCTTAATCCATCAAAAGAAATAATCAAAGATGATGAGGTATGATTTGGAAGCAAACATTCCATCCCCAAGGGAGTTGTGGGGAGTTGTGGAGTTTTAGAAGGTCAGTTCCATGTAGTCTGACCTGTAGATGGCAAGTGTCTGCCAATTGCCAACAGAGATCCCAGACCCACCCTCAGTGATTCCCCAATATCCTGGTGCAGCCTCCCCAGGACGTCATCTCAAAGTGAAGCTGGAATAATCACCTTCACTCAAATGCCACCGACATTGGATACAGGTTTCCTAGGTTTGAAATACAATCCTGTGCCCAGCTCACTGAGCTGCTGATGCAGCCAGACCTCAGAGGGAGATCAGCGGATGGTGAGGTGTTCCTGGATCTTGTTGGCTCACGTTGAAGCTGGAAGGTCTGATTGCAACCCATTGGCCCCACTGCTGCTGTAGGTCAGGAATACTGGACTAAGTCTGCACCTCATAGAGGGTTGTGAGCCTTTGGAACTCCTTACTATAGGGAGCTGTGGGGGCTGAGATCGATTCTTCATCAGATGGGGAATCGAGGGGAAAGGGCAGGAAGGTGGATGTGAGGAATGTCGGATGAGCCACAATCCTATTGAATGATGGAGCAAGCAGGAGCGAATGGCCTAATTCTGCTGGCTTTATGATCATGACTGATAAAGCTGTTAACTATTACTTTGGAGACCGCATTTACTATTGTTTGTAGTTTTCCCTGTTTCATAAATAAATTTCATGGGAGGAAGTTGAAATCTTTGTAATGTTGGAGGCTTCCTTGCAAATTCTGTCCCATTGAGTCAATAATCTAGAGATTTGTATCCTCTTCAGTGAACACCTTCAGTCCAGGATCTACTATAAAAATCTTCCACATGTCCATTAAAATGAGAGAGCTTCCTTCTTAATAGCGACAGTATATATTGTGTTCTGCTTTAGGTGAACAATTTTCTGGATTGTGACTCCCATCTCCTGTTCCTGAAAACCTACAAAGACTCCTAAGACAGTAACTGAAGCATGCACTGTTATAGTCATCGGAAAGGCAGGATTGTAATACTCAAGGACATCTGTGAACATTAACCTTTCTTCGATCTTCTGAAACATATTCATTTGTTGAGGATTCTAAAACCAGCCTTGGATCTTCCTGAAGGATTTCCCACAAGGCATTCTGTAACGATTGCTAAGCAAGGTTTCAATTTCATTAACTTTCTCACCAAACTTGAGAAATGTTGAAGATCCTGAACTGACTTTGGAGTTGGGAATTCCCTAATGGCCTCAGTTTTCTGGGGAATCTGCCGTTCTACCTTCATTACTGACAATGGATCCCAAACAGAAGTGGATTCACTGGAGAAATCACATGCTTCATTAAGTATGACGCCTTCCTGTTGTAGGTATTTAAATACTGCGCACACTTTCTGATCACAGTCTCCCCTATGTCACCATGGATCAGTTTATTACCCCAGGACATATTATTTGGCAAAGACTTTTTAAAAATGTTTGACATCATTCCTTGGAAAAATATTTGGCGCAGCTGCAATTTTCCCAGGAAAACTTTGGGTTTGTCATTTATTGGAGTCTGGGCTTCATGTGAGTATTTCTTCAGTTTTTGCTTTTCTGTAGCTTTGTCCTGTTTCAGCACATGTTATGAAAGTGCTTTCTCACATGTTGTTTACAATAAAACCATTTGGATTAAAAAGCTGAGCACTGTTTGCAGCCTATGAGATTTCTTTATTCCAGCCAAGGAGTAAAGTGTCTAGTGTCTGTGCTATCTGCATATTGGAATTTTTGATTTTCTTTGTGCTTTTCCACCTTAAGAAATGAACATATTTTTGGGGTCTCCTGGGACAAGTTTAATCTTCTCCTCTGAGAATTGATCTGGTTAGCTTCCAGACCTCTGTGTCAGAGACACTTAGAAACTAGGAGCAGGAGGAGGCCATTTAGCCCTTTAGCCTGCTCCACCATTCAATATGGCCATGGCCAATCCTCTCTCTCTAAGCCAAGTCCCTGCTTTCTCTCCATACTCTTTGGTGCATTGAATACCTAAAAAGAAATAACTGCTTTCCTGAAAATACTGATTTTCACTCACCATTTATTAGCTTTCTTTGGAGCAAAGTCTTCTTTGGCTGTAAAAAATCTGACAAGTATTCATTTATAATACCTACAACTATCCAGTCTTTTATGAGTTTGTACATTAAGTAAACATAGTTGCATTTTTCTACTAGCTTGCAGAGATGATGAACTCGATTATATATGGTTTGACCTGGATGCTGAAGGGGTTTTTAAATCTTGTCCATTCAAGAAGTTTATTGCTTTTGAGATTGAAGTAATTGTCAAAGGCTTTCAATGGCACTTTGAATTTTTCCAATGTTTGGTTTATCCTTTGACAAGCAACATCATCATCTCCTATAGTCTCAAATGTCTATAGAAATGGATTCACTTGTTCGACTTCTGTGTCACCATTCTGTTTAGAAGTTACTCCATACATCAAAACTCTGCTCCACCTGGGTGTCAAATTCTGGGTTCTATTTGGCCCCCCTCTGAAACTAAGTCTTCCAGGTGATGTTATATTTGATGTTGTAGCTTCCTAGTATGATTAAGTATTTTGTCTTTTTGTTACTCTGTTGCAAGGGCAGTTCTCTGACACTTTTCGGATTTATTTACTGCTTTATATATTTATCCATCTCCTCCATTCCTTTCTCTTTTATGTTCAAGACAATGCCTTTGCCTTTTAGCTTCATGTTCCTAACCCCCTGTGTGTCTGTTCCTGATTTTACACCCATCCATCCCAGACAAACAGGAGCAGCTTTGAAACAGACACCTGTTTAACCAAAACCTATCAGATATTTCCACCGAGAAGAATCAATTAAAACTGTTGCTCTGGATTCTGCTAGTACTCAATAAAATTTCACTCAAATCCAGGAGATGAAATATACTTTCTCTTTCAAAAATCCAGCTTGAGAAGTATTATTACATATAGAACGGTCTACTTATCTCACAGCAGCTTTCTGGTGACAAGAGACAAGAGATCAACAGATTAATTTCTGTTGAGGAAACTACAATATGAAGATTTAAGTTTTAAAGTAAAATGAACAAAACGACTTACACAATATAGCGAACACAGGGACCTGGGGTGGACTTACACAATACGGGACCTGGGGTGGACTTACACAATACAGCGAACACAGGGACCTGGGGTGGACTTACACAATACAACGAACAAAGGACCTGGGGTGGATTTACACAATACAGCGAACACAGGGACCTGGGGTGGACTTACACAATACAGTGAACTCAGGTACTTAGGGAGGACTTACACAATACAGCTAACACAGGTACTTGGTCTGGACTTACACAATACAGCTAACACAGGTACTTGGTCTGGACTTACACAATACAGCGGACACAGGGGTCTTGGGTGAACTTACACAATACAGCTAACACAGGGACCTGGGGTGGACTTACACAATACAGCTAACACAGGGACCTGGGGTGGACTTACACTATACAACAGACACTGGGTCTTAGTGTGGACTTACACAATACTGCGAAAACTGGGACCTGGGGTGGATTTTCACAGTACAGCAAACAACGGGACGTGGGGTGGTCTAACACAATACATCTAACACAGGGACCTGGGGTGGACTTACACAATACAGCGAACACGGGGACCTGGGGTGGATTTTCACAGTACAGCTAACACAGGGACCTGGGGTGGACTTACACAATACAGCTAACACAGGGACCTGGGGTGGACCTACACAATACAGCTAACACAGGGACCTGGGTCTGTATTTACACAATACAGTGAAGACAGGGACCTGGGTCTGTATTTACACAATACAGCGAACACAGGTACTTGGTCTGGACTTACACAATACAACTAACACAGGGACCTGGGGTGGTCCTACACAATACAGCGAACACAGGGACCTGGGGTGGACTTACACAATACAGCTAACACAGGGACCTGGGGTGGACCTACACAATACAGCTAACACAGGGACCTGGGTCTGTATTTACACAATACAGCGAACACAGGTACTTGGTCTGGACTTGCACAATACAGCTAACACAGATACTTGGTCTGGACTTACACAATACAGCTAACACAGGGGCCTGGGGTGGACTTACACAATACAGCGAACACAGGACCTGGGGTGGACTTACACAATACAGCTAGCACAGGTATTGGTCTGGACTTACACAATACAGCGAACACAGGGGCCTGGGGTGAATTTACACAATACAGCGAACAAGGACCTGGGGTGGACTTACACAATACAGCGAACAAGGACCTGGGGTGGACTTACACAATACAGCGAACACAGGGGCCTGGGGTGAATTTACACAATACAGCGAACAAGGACCTGGGGTGGACTTACACAATACAGCGAACACAGGACCTGGGGTGGACTTACACAATACAGCGAACACAGGGACCTGGAGTTCACGTATGTAATTCCCAGACCAGGTCTGTGTGAAAGATTCGGTGCCTGTCATATTGACTGGCAAACACATGAATATTTACTTTAGACTGCGAGGGTTCTCTGGGGGATTCTGCTTATCTCCAGCGTTGAACTAACACTTAAAGATAAACCCACAGAAGTCAATCAAAGTGTTTGTTAAATTTCCTGAATTAAAGTGTAATGAATCTGAGTAGCTCATGAAGTTCCCAGGAAATGCTTTCTGAAGTTATGATTCAGTCCCTGAGACCGGGTCAGGATAAGTGACTTTGAAATGTCACTTCTGAGGTCAATGTCAGGCACCATGAACTCTCCCCCCACGCTTCGTGAGACAGCGATGGCAATGACAATGAGCGGCCCTTAAGGTGGGACTGAAAAGCTCCTTCTACATCAAGCCCAAATCTCTGACATGTCACGCCATCACGAGTCTCACTTGATCAGAACATTAAACATCTTCAATTGTTCATTTGATACAAACTTGAGAAAAAGAATAAATTCCTGCAGTGGCAGAGGGTGTGGCAGATTATTGGTGAAGGCAGGGTCAGGTCACCATTTTGTATAAAGAGTGGGCTTTTTTATTTTTCTTTATTTTTGGATAAAGAACTTCAATAAGGAAAAGAGACTGGTTTTGACCAAGGATGTGGAGATGCCGGTGTTGGACTGGGGTGGACAAAGTTAAAAATCACACAACACCAGGTGTTAGTCCAACAAGATTATTTTGGAAGCTCTAACTTTCAGAGCGAGTGACTTATAAAGGAGCAGCGCTTTAAAGCTTGTACTTTCAATAACCTGTTGGATTACAACCTGGTGTTGTGTGATTTTTAACATAAACCAAGGAAACTGTGCAAGGAGATGTCGCATTTTTAAATGAAGTTACTCCGTGTGAGCTATGTTTACACTGTTACCTTGCTCAAGCAGTGGGGTTAGGGTTAGGATTAGAGTTAGGTATACGGTTAGAGTCAGGGTCAAGCTCAAGGTCAGGGTCAGGATTAGGGTGAGGGTTTGGATTAGGGTTAGAGTTGGGTTAGGGTTAGGGCTAGAGTTAGTGTCCAGGGTAGGGTTTAGGGTTAGGGTTCGTAGGGGAGAATTGCTGACCTCATTGGCAACATGTCTGTGTGAGTGTTCATGACAGATTTGCCCAGAGATGTTGATTGAAAGAAAACCAGAAATTGCTAGGGAAACTCAGCAGGTTTTCTCGCGTCTGTGGGGAGAAAGCAGAGTTAACATTTTAATTTCAGTTTACCTCTTCTTCAGAACTCAGTTCATCAGACTCAAAACATTAACTCTTCCTCTCTCCACAGATGCTGCCAGACCTGTTGTATTTCTCCAGCAATAACTATTTTGTTTCAGATTTCCAGCATTCTCAGTTCTGCATTTTACTTCAAGATGTTGATTGGTTTTGCAATAACTCAGGGAAGCTCAGCTTGACAACAGCTCTCTGATTGGCTCCTGGTTAGATAGCAATCCTGGGTATGAACAATACAGAAGGGTCACTGGATCCGAAACGTTAACTCTGATTTCACTTCACTGATGCTGCCAGAGCTGTTGAGCTTTTCCAGCAACTCCTGTCCTGGAGTAACATCACTGTCCAAACCCAAACCCGAAGGCAGGAAGCTGGCGTAGAGACTGAATAGTGAGCATCCACGCCTCTGAGGATCCTGGGACATTGTTGGTGAAGACAAGCTGCTGGATGATGGTATGACCCATTGCTGGGGAGTTTACACAGGAGCTGATAATCTGCACAACTTCAGCCTCTGCCTCTGGCAACCCTTAATTCTACCCAAAATTCACATTCCTTCTGAAGTGGATGGCCACATGCAAATTGCAATTTCCTTGAACATGGATAGCTTTCCAGGCTGGTCAGATGGCAGTTTCATGTCACCCACTTTGGTGTGAGACTGGAGTCACCTTTACGCTGGCTGGGTAAGCACAGCAGACTAGGTAAGGACAGGGTGGGCGGCTCCAATCAGTACTGACCCTTTTATAAACAGCATGACAGGCTTTCAATTTTAAATTTCTGTTAATGAACACAAACGTCACCAGCTGTTACCGTGGATTTGACTCTATGTCCCCAAAGTATTGGTGTGGGCCTCTGGAGTATTCATCCAATGACATGACCACCATACCCAGCACCTCTGTTACTCTGTCAGTGATTATGGAAGATCCACGTGAGAAAGGTGGATTCATTAGGAAATGTTAGCATGAGTTTCTAAAGGGGAAGTTATTTACTGGAGTTTTTTTGAAGATGTAACAAAGACACTCAATGAAGGTAAAGCTGTTGA
The DNA here is from genome assembly GCF_004010195.1 of Chiloscyllium plagiosum. Lineage (NCBI taxonomy): Eukaryota > Metazoa > Chordata > Chondrichthyes > Orectolobiformes > Hemiscylliidae > Chiloscyllium > Chiloscyllium plagiosum. The sequence goes on along the minus strand of NC_057730.1, from coordinate 56,698,146 downwards.
TGTGGTGCACATGGACTCCCAGAAGGCGTTTAATACAGTGCCACACAACTGCATCCGAAAAACGTTGCAGCACATGGTAAAAAAGGGACAATAGCAGCATGGATACAACATTGGGTTTAGAGGGATATAGACCAAGTGCTGGCAAATGGGACTAACTTAATTTAGGATATCTGGTTGGCATGGCCGGGTCAGACCGAAGGATCTGTTTTCGTGAGGTGATGCATTTAGGCAAGTCTAATTCTAGAGCGAATTATATAGTAAATGGAAGAGCCTTGGGAAAAGTTGATGGGCAGAGAGATCTGGGAGTGCAGGTCCATTGTACCCTGAAGGTTGCTGCACAGGTGGATAGAATGGCATACAGAACGCTTGCCTTCATTGGACGGGGTATTGAGTATAACAACCGGCAAGTCATGTTAAAACTGTACAAGACATTGGTTTGGCCACATTTAGAATACTGCATACAGTTCTGGGCGCCACATTACCAAAAGGTTGTGGATGCTTTGGAGAGGGTGCAGAGAGGATTTATGATAGGACACAGAGAGCAATAGTCAATGGATGTGGTTCAGGCCGCAGGCAGGTTTCCAGTGGAGTTCCCCAGGGGTGAGTTTTGGGACCCTTACTGACAGACATTCATGATCTGGATCTTGGTGTGCAGGGTCGAAAGGTGTGGCGCTGGAAAAGCACTGCAGGTCAGGCAGTATCCGAGGAGCAGGGGAATCAATGTTTTGAGTATAAGATCTTCATCAGGAATATTGGGGGGAAGGGGTCTGAGAGATAAATGGGAGGGGGTGGGCGTTGGGTGAAGTTAGCTGG
>NC_057730.1:56694968-56696471 GCF_004010195.1 Chiloscyllium plagiosum | reverse complement strand
GGAAGAGCCTTGGGAAAAGTTGATGGGCAGAGAGATCTGGGAGTGCAGGTCCATTGTACCCTGAAGGTTGCTGCACAGGTGGATAGAGTGGTCAAGAAGGCATATAGTATGCTTGCCTACATTGGACGGGGTATTGAGTATAAGAGCTGGCAGGTCATGTTAAAATTGTACAAGACATTGGTTCGGCCTCATTTAGAATATGGTTTACAGTTCTGGGCGCCACATTACCAAAAGGATGTGGACGCTTTGGAGAGGGTGCAGAGAAGGTTCACCAGGATGTTGCCTGGTATGGAAGGTGCTAGCTATGAAGAGAGGTTGAGTAGGTTAGGATTGTTTTCATTAGAAAAGAGGAGATTGAGGGGGGACCTGATTGAGGTTTATAAAATCATGAAGGGTTTAGACAGTGGATAGAGACAAGCTTTTTCCCAGGGTGAAGGATTCAGTAATGAGAGGTCATGATTTCCAGGTGAGAGGTGAAAAGTTTAAGGGGGATACATGCAGCAACTACTTTACACAGAGGGTGGTGGGTGTCTGCATTGCGTTGCCAGCAGAGGTGGTAGAGGCAGGCACGGTAGATTCATTTAAGATGCGTCTGGACAGATGCATGACTAGGTGGGGAGCAGAGGGATACAAATGCTTAGGAATTGGGTGACGGGTTTAGACACTAGGTTTGGATCGGCTCAGGCTTGGAGGGCCGAAGGGCCTGTTCCTGGGCTGTAAATTTTCTTTGTTCTTTATTCATGCAGTGGAGGAAAAGGTGGGGAATGGTGCTGGCATTGTTGCGGAAGATGGACTGTTCCACATAGCCAACAAAGAGACAGGCATAGCTGGGGCCCATGCGAATGCCCATGGCTACCCCTTTCTTCTGGTGGAAGTGGGAGGATTGGAAGGAGAAATTGTTGAGGGTGAGGACCAGTTCAGCCAATCAAATGAGTCGGTAGAAGGGTACTGGTTTGCTCGGAGGGAGAGGAAGAAACAGAGGGCTTGGAGGCCTTTGTCATGGTGGGTGGATGTGTACAGGGACTTGATGCTGATGGTGGAGATGAGGAATTGGGGGAAACCGAAAGTCCATTTAATCCCTGCGGTGGCCTTCAACACAAAACCCTGGAGTCAAATGCAAGGCTTCTGCCCCACCCCCCCCCAAAACCATAGCTCATAAAGCAAAGGTAACTTATGGGGTTGACTTGTGATCCCTTTGGCATGGCTTTTCTGGTATTGACTTGCAACCAAAAATCTCGTGCTGCCTTGTGATTCCCTGAGCTCCCATCAAAGTTACAAATGGACCAGGACCTTGTCAGAGCTGAAAATGTGTTGCTGGAAAAGCGCAGCAGGTCAGGCAGCATCCAGGGAACAGGAGAATCGACGTTTCGGGCATAAGCCCTTCTTCAGGAATGAGGAAAGTTTGTCCAGCAGGCTAAGATAAAAGGTAGGGAGGAGGGACTTGTCGGAAATGTGATGAAATGCGATAGGTGGAAAGAGGTCAAGGTGAGAGTGATAGGTCAG
>NC_057730.1:56675236-56692657 GCF_004010195.1 Chiloscyllium plagiosum | reverse complement strand
ATGATGGTTGGAGGAAGAGCGCCTCATCTTCTGCCTAGGAACCCTCCAACCACAAGGCAGGAACGCGGGTTTCACCAGTTTCCTCATTTCCCCTCCCCCCACCTTGTCTCAGTCAAATCCATCGAATTCAGCACCGCCTTCCTAACCTGCAATCTTCTTCCTGACCTCTCCGCCCCCACCCCAGTCTGACCTATCACCCTCACCTTGACCTCTTTCCACCTATCGCATTTCCGACGCCCCTCCCCCAAGTCCCTCCTCCCTACCTTTTATCTTAGCCTGCTGGACAAACTTTCCTCATTCCTGAAGAAGGGCTTATGCCCGAAACGTCGATTCTCCTGTTCCCCGGATGCTGCCTGACCTGCTGCGCTTTTCCAGCAACACATTTTCAGCTCTGATCTCCAGCATCTGCAGCCCTCCCTTTCTCCTCCCAGGGCCTTGTCACCCTTTCTCAGTTGCTGATGCAGCATTTACATCTTCTCAGTGCCTCACTTGAGGTGTTTGAGAGTAAATTGACAATTCTCTTGAGATTGAAAAGGATTTGAGGTCTAATTCACCAAATCTACCTTGCCTAAAATCATTTCAATATTGTGTTTTTTTAAAAATGCTGTATTTGTGAGACAGACTAAAACAATTGCCCTAAGAGCTATTTTTTTTTCTATACCATTAAACATACCATTTACTATTGGATTAATTTGCTAAATTGATGCTGAGGGGAGAGGGTCTCCTTTGCTGACATTGGACTGCTAGCAAGTCACACCATCCCGACTGGCAACATACACTTGGAAAACTAGACCTCAGATCCTTTCTCAACCTCCATGTAAGTCCAACCCCAGCACCTCCACATCAGAAATTTATACATGTGCCGAAATGTCTCCCCCTCCCCTGCTGTTGGTGAGACTCTTCCAGAACTTGTCCTGATGTCTGCACTTTGCGCATGCAATCTTCAACAGGATAACAAGACATTGGAGAAATGTCAGTGAGGATTAATGATAATTATCTATGAAGTTTATGTTATGTCACAACCTGGTAACGCGTGTTCTGATTGAAGAAGGGAATATAATCCTAAACCTTCCTTTCGGAAGAAGACTCCTATCAGACTTGACATGTTAATTCTGTTTCTCTCTCCCCACAGAGGTTGCCAAACTTGTTGAGTTTCTCCAGCATTCTCTGTTTTCATTTCTAATTTTCAGCATATGCAAAGTTTGTTTCTGTTTGATCCTTATCTTTAATTTGCTGGAAAACAAGACAGTTTAAAAGTTGACTGTGTGGTTGCAGCAACCAGAGCACAAGAGAATAAAGCTGGCACACTTCATACAAGATTAAAGATTTGAGGAAATACATGTTCCCACTGAGTGCTTGCTGTGCAGATCTAATATGATGAATGTTTGCTCTTAGCAGGAAGTCTCACCCACTCAAAACGCGCATTAACAAATCCTGTCCAGGCTCCCCCTAGTTCTCAGTGTCATCACCTGTGGATCTCAGCAGGTGCTTTGCTTAGAACAAGATTTCCTGCTCAGTGTGTGCATTGGAAATGCTGACCCTGGAAGGTTAGCCTGCACCTGGGAAGTAGCTAATTCAGTAACACCACCTTTCAGAGATACAGCACACTGAACTTACAGCATCACTGAAACTGAGCGTTTCCTCCAAAGGGTCTGTGCAGGGGTTTGTTTCAGGTGAGCTATATCCAGCTCGGCGAACAGAACCACAACAACGAGCTATATCTCACCTTTGTTCATCAAACTCTTTCTGTGTATTCTTTTATTCACTTTATTACAAAATCCCCTCATGTATTGCTTGAGATTTCCCTCAAGCCAACTTATTCTATTCACCTCAACCGCTCCAGGGGTCACAGACTCAGAGAGACCTCCTCACAGAAAAGCCATCGTGAAAATCAACCACCTAAATATTCCGACCTTTTCCCAGCCCAGGCTTCACGTTGTGTTCAGTTTGTGGGGCAAGGCATTTTTGCAGAATTGTTTACTCAGTTCATTGGGATCGATTTTACATCTCCCCATTCGACACACCCATCAAGTGAAAATGTTCATATACCCCGTATTAAACCACTTCTGGACTTTAAAGAGCACGGTTAGATCACACCTCAGCATCTCTTTTCTCACAGGTGTGTTCAGGCACTCCCCATCATTGTAAGCTCTGAGTTCTGGGATCTTCCTTGTAAACCTTTTGGCCTCCTCTCCAGTATTTTGAACCTGCTCAGTATTACTGCACACAGCAGTGTGCTCGGTACTCTCAGTATCAAGTAATCAAGGTTAATACCAATTGACAGCTCTTCAGTTGTATTCCTAAGGGACAATCTCCATCTAAAGACCTCATCCAGACTATACTGAACACATCAGGGATCAGCTAATGTCTGAGAGTATCTTCTACCCAGAAAGTGGGCCTTTAGACTGTTTACTGATGTTTATTTCATTGTAGGTTGCGATGGATTATTCAGTTACAGTACACTCTTGTTGTTAGCATTTTTCTAGCATCACATACTGAACACAGTAACTAAGCTGTATTCTACAGTAATATTTAATCAATACAACATTGTTCAGACAAAGCCCTGACTCAGTGAGAATGATGGTCTATACAACCGGTAATAATTGAATGAGTGCTTAAGAAAGCCCGTGTAAATGTGTGGAATATTCTTTTACGTTGTGAATAAATCCTAATGTACCATCGATGGTAATACCCGACTAGGATCAGGTCAAAGGAGAATGCCTTCACTCAGGAGCAGCGGGTGTGCTCCCAGTCCAGTGCATCAGGGTCAGCCCCTGATCCCAGTCCAAGGGCTTGGACACAGTCAGCCGGGGCCTGGGGGGGTGACCCTAGGGGGGGGGGGGGGGGAGGGGGGGGGGTTTGAAGGTGTGTGGTTAGAGACAGGTCCTCTCGTCATTAGGGGGTGAATGTTGGGCAGCCCATTCCCTGTCCTGAGTCTTCCTGCCCCACTGAGAGAGAGGTGGGTATTAAGGGCAGTGACAGTGGGGGATGAGTCTAGGTGTGAAGGTGCAGGTTGGGGGGGTGTCCCAAGTGAGTGAGTGGGCAGCACAGCAGGCAGGCAAGGGGAGTGGGTGCCAGGGGGTGGGTGAGGGACGAAGAGGGGGGAGGCAGTGAGAGGGGAGAGCAGGAGCCTTGCTGGGAGGTGGGTGTGGTCACAGAGACAGAGTGAGGGGAAGGGATTGGAGTGAGGGAGAGGGATCAGGGTGAGGAAGAGGAAGAGAGGATGGTGGACCTGCCCCTGGGGAGTGGGGAAGGTCAGTGATGTCCAGCGCTGGCCATTCCCCCCCGACACCAAGACTGCCCTGACCCTGGGGTGGGGAAAGTACCCTGGGCCCAGGCTAGCCATGGGATGGTGTCGGGTTTCATCTGCTGGTCCCTGGGGAAAAGGGAAACCCGCCCTCTGCCCCTCCCTGTCCAGCAGCAGCTCCGGGTCCCTGCCCCCAAAGTGGGCACCAATACACCCCTGCCTGCCACATCCAGGGGCAAATATCAGGAACCTGTGCGGGGCAGCTCTGGACTGACAGAGCCCCTCCATGCCCATGGTCGGGGGAGGGGGGTGGGGGTTATAGACAGCAGAGACATAGTGGTGCTGGTCCTATAGGAGATATTCACTGAGTGGTGTGATGTTCCAGGATTGGTGCAGAAAAGGGTGGAGCTGGACATGATGGATGCTACAGGGGCTGAGTAGATAATAAGGGAAGTTTGGTAAGGTACAGAGAGAAATCTCATTGAACATGAAGCAGCAATCCTTCCAAAGAACTCCCGGTAACTCAGACGTAGCCAGGGTAGCAGTGAGATACACATCTTGGTTTATTTGTTTCATCGTTTTACAAAAGGGTAAAAAGAAGTTCTAGAAACATCCTTCGAGTCTCGCCTCACTTCATCACATCAGCAGGAGGGAACATCAGACATTCTAGCACACATTTCTAACTACACACTGAACTGTTCTAATTGGTCGACTGAAAATGGTGATGTGACTGTGCCACGTGGACTTGTTTAGGTGCAATGTGTAAGGCTGTTCACTGGGAGCAAATCTGCATTGTATTTTATGACATTTAATCGTGGTTAACTTTAATAAAGTTTAACATGTGGCATTGAGTGAAGTGCTCCTCACAGCTCAGGGAACAAAGCCAGTCTCTGTAAATCCGTGTGTGATGGGGAACCCACAGGCTGGCTGCTTGTTTCCATCACTCTGACCACAACACAGACTGTAAAATCTCACTGTCTGCTTTCACTGATGGAATTTAAATTGGTTTAATGATCACAATAATCGTAGCTTTTAAATACTTTTTTTTAAAATACAAAGAAACATAATAACCTTTAAGTGCAATTGCTGATTTGACTTTGTGCACCGTTCTTTATAATTCATGATGCTGGGGACTATTGCTTTCAATCGTGAACATAGTGGAAGATTTTATAACAAATTTGTCAATTTGTTTTTGATGCTGTCATCCCGAACAGATTACAAAGTTTCATGGATGTATTATTTTATGACACATAAACGCAGCTAAATAAACTAAAGGTACATAATGAAGCAGCTGCTAATTGTTCCTGGAGTTGTGTCGTGTTGACTTCTAGATTCCCCTGAGGTCATGAAAAATTGAAATACTATTTTCTCCAAAAACAATGACAACAGGCCTAGTGTGATTCTCAAGTCTAACACCAACTTGATGCATAAGCTGCCAGTCTTCGTTACACAGCTCCTGTGTTTTTAGATATTTTCCCTCATCAACCTGTTCAAACATGTTATGACCCACCATCTGGTGCAAGTGGGACATAAACCTAGCCCTCCCAGTCCAGAGAGAGGGACACAACCACTGAGCACATGAGTCCTACTGAAGAATCACACACAAGAGGAGACCCTGTTAGGAGCAGGGGCAATATCTGTCCCTCTGCCAGAAGAACTGATTTCATGTTGCCCTCCAGAGAGATTTAACCTGGGTACTGACTGTCCAATGGGCGGAGGTGAGTACTGCAGATGCTGGAGATCAGAGTCAAGATTAGAGTGCTGCTGGAAAAGCACAGCAGGTCAGGCAGCATCTGAGGAGCAGGATTTCTTGATGAAAGGCTTTTGCCTGAAACGTCGATTCTCCTGCTCCTCAGATGCTGCCTGACCTGCTGTGCTTTTCCAGCACCACACTAATCGACTGAGTGTCCAATGACTAACTGAAAAATCAAAGAATATGAAGAGATACTATCAGAGGACATGATCAACTCCAAAATGTTAATTTAATTTAAGACTTCTTTGATATTTTTGTGTAAGTTCAGTTCCCTTTTAAAGGGTTTAGTTGGATCATTTTATTTATTAGTGAATTGATGCCAATAGAGGATATGGACACACTAACAATATAGAGCAGGGTTAGAGATCACACAATACCAGGTTATAGTCCAACAACAAAAACCTGTCGAACTATAACCTGGTGCTGTGTGATTTTTAACTTTGTCCACCCTAGTCCAACACTGGCACCTCCACAATATCAAACAAATAATTGATCCATTTATTACCCAGCAACTGAAAGAAGGATGGTATTCTGTCTGACTGGACGATGCAAAATAGGTTTAATTTAACTTTATCTGTTTGGCAGGAATGCACCTTGGGCCATTTCATCAAGAGTTTCTCGAGGGAGAGAAGGCTATTTGGTTTTAGTCTGAGAAGGAAGTTTCAGCATCATCAGCCAGAGGGTCTTCCACTTTACTCTGTTGTTAAAAGGATGGAGTGGACAGGTAGAACTCAGGAAAATTCCTGGTGTCACAGACCAGCTCCGAGGATAGGGGTGTGGTCATTGAAGTGGGGCCTCAGAATGGTTTTGTTGTTGCTGGCTGTGGAGGTGAACTGGGTAATAGTGAACCTCCCCACCCCACCCCTCACTCACCCTGACACTCACTCACCCTCAACCTCGCTCACCCTGACACTCACGCCCTCACCCTCATTCCCCTTCCCCCTCACTCTCCCTCACCCTGACCCTCACTCCCCCTCCTCCTCACTCTCCCTCACCCTCACTCCCCCTCCCCATCACCCACCCTCACCCTCACCCACCCTCACTCTCACTCACCCTGACACTCACTCTCCATGACCATAACACTCACCGTACCTCATCCATGTTCATACATGCTAGCACTTGCTCCCTCCCTCCCTCACTCCTCATGGCCTTTACTTTCCTGCACCAGCCTGTGCCCCTCTACTCAACTCCCCATGGACCCTCTCATCCTTCCCCTGAGGAGTACCCCCCTCGAGTTACCACATAGCCTCAAGATCCAAGATGGCGACAGAGTAGGGGAGCTGAGCCTGGGGCATGTCTGCTCCCATTGGTTATCTTTCTCTTTTATTTCCTTCTTTTTATCTTTATTTTCTTTCTTTTATTTTCTTTGTTTTCTTTTCTTTAAGCCTGGAGTGTGGTGGGTGAAGGTGGAGGCCTCCAGCAGCAGCAACACCAGGACGAGCCAGACAGAGCTCCACCTCAGCCTGGGGTCTCCCAGCAAGCAAGGGTCAGGTCCTGGGCTGACTACCCAGGCACAGACTCTCAGGCTAGGCCAAAGCTCCAGGTTCGCTGCTAGGCCCAGGCACCTGAAGGCTTGGAGCGTCGGTGAAAAAGACGAATGAAGGATTAATGACAGTGTCTGGAGGAGTGTTCAATGGGAAACAGGAGGCTTCTAACAATCCAGTGATAAGTTGGCTTCTGGTGGCATGTTTGGTGGTCTCAGCCCGACATGGTGTTCTGGGCCCAGTGTAGTGGTCTCGGGTCAGTGTGATTGTCTTGGCCTGCTGTTGTGGTCTTGGCTTGGTGTGGTGGTCTTGGCCCGATATGGTGATCCAGGTTCAGTGTGCTGATCTAGCCCGGTGTGATTATCTTGGTTCAGTGTGGTGATCTAGGCCCGGTGTGATGATCTAGGTTCAGTGTGGTGATCTAGGCCCGGTGTGATGGTCTTGGCCCGGTGTAATGGTCTAGGTTCAGTGTGGTGATATAGGCCCAGAGTGATTATCTTGGTTCAGTGTGGTGACCTAGGCCTGGTGTGATGGTCTTGGCCCGGTGTAATGGTCTAGGTTCAGTGTGGTGATCTAGGCCCAGTGTGATGATCTAGGTTCAGTGTGGTGATCTAGGCCCAGTGTGATGGTCTGGGCCCGGTGTAATGCTCTAGGTTCAGTGTGGTGGTCTAGGCCCGGTGTAATGGTCTATGTTCAGTGTGGTGATCTAGGCCCGGTGTGATGGTCTAGGTTGAGTGTGGTGATCTAGGCCCGGTGTGATGGTCTTGGCCCGGTGTAATGGTCTAGGTTCAGTGTGGTGATCTAGGCCCGGTGTGATGATCTAGGTTCAGTGTGGTGATCTAGGCCCAGTGTGATAATCTAGGTTTAGTGTGGTGATCTAGGCCTGGTGTGATGGTCTTGGCCCGGTGTAATGGTCTAGGTTCAGTGTGGTGATCTAGGCCCGGTGTGATGATCTCGGTTCAGTGTGGTGATCTAGGCCCGGTGTGATGGTCTGGGCCCGGTGTAATGGTCTAGGTTCAGTGTGGTGATCAAGGCCCGGTGTGATGATCTAGGTTCAGTGTAGTGATCTAGGCCCGGTGTGATGGTCTAGGTTCAGTGTAGTGGTCTAAGTCCGGTGTGATGGTCTTGGCCTGGTGTGATGGTCATGGCCCTGTGTAATGGTCTAGGTTCAGTGTGGTGATCTAGGCCTGGTGTGATGATCTAGGTTCAGTGTAGTGATCTAGGCCCGGTGTGATGGTCTAGGTTCAGTGTGGTGGTCTAAGTCCGGTGTAATGGTCTTGGCCTGGTGTAATGGTCTAAGTCCGATGTGGTGATCTTGGCCTGGTGTAATGGTCTAAGTCCGATGTGGTGATCTTGGCCCAGAATGGTGATCTCCTCCTAGCTGTGTTTTCAGGTTTGTCCATCGTCCCTTAATTGAGCCCAGGAGCTGTTAACTAACCTGTGATGAACTTTGGGAAAGTGAGTACGGCAGATGTTGGACATTAGAGTCAAGATTAGAGTGGTGCTGGAAAAGCACAGCAGGTCAGGCAGCATCCGAGAAGGGCTTTTGCCTGAAATGTTGATTTACCTGCTCCTCGGATGCTGCCTGACCTGCTGCCCTTTTTTCAGCACCACTCTAATCTTGACTGTGATGAACTTTGTCTCAATTTTAATTTTTTATTATGATGTATTAATTCTCTCATTGATGTAGGTGCCATGATGGGGCAGCTTATAAACTTTTTCACTGTATTTTTCATGTAAATGTGCACGTGACAATAAATTTCTATTTTATTCTATTCTATCCTAAAACCATGACCTCATGTTCTAGACTGTCCCACATGAGGAAACATCTGCTCGATGTGTACTTGGGCAAGCTCCTGGGAGTGGTCATCCACAACAAGCTTTCTTGGACTCTTCATGTGGACGCACTGGTTACAAAGTCCCAACAACGTCTCTTCTTCCTCAGGCAGCTGAGGAAATTTGGCATGACGGTGAATACCCTTGCCAACTTTTATAGGTGCGCCACCGAGACCATTATGTCTGGTTTATCACTACTTGGTATGGCAACTGTACCATTCCAGATCGGAGACGGTTACAGAGAGTGGTGAACTCAGCCCAGACAATCACAAAGGCCAACCTCCCATCTATAGAATCCATCTACCAGGCCCGCTGTCAAGGAAAGGCCGCCAGCATTCTCAAAGATCCATCCCACCCTGGCAATGTTTTTCTACAACCTCTACCATCGGGGAGAAGGTACAGAAGCCTGAACACACGCACCAGCCGGTTTCAAAACAGTTTCTACCCTACTGTTGTTAGAATACTGAATGGACTCACAAACTCTTAACATTTGCCTATACCTGTGTTTTTGTTTTTGCCGCTGTTTCCCTATTATTTACTATCTATGTTACTTAACTGTGATCTGCCTGTATTGCTCACAAGACAAAGCTTTTCACTGTGTCTTGGTACACGTGACAATAAATTCAATTCAATCCCCTTTAGCTTCCCATATCCCTCAAATAAATCTCCTCTTCTAACCTCCACAAAGTCTAGACCTAAATTGCTCAGTCTCTCCTCATAAGACAAGCCCCTCATCTCTGGAATCAATCTTGTGAACCTCCTGTGAACAGTAGAAATGTAGGACTTATCAGATGGCTGTTACTAATGACAGAGTCCATCGGAGCTCACTGTGGTTTGACAGTGAATGACCTATCGATGCCCACTCTCAATTTCATAAGACATGAAGCCCAATTCTCAGTGTGATTCAGTTCTGAGTCAAATCAGATTTCTCTCTCTACAGATGCTGCCAGCCCTGCTGAGTTTCTCCAGCAGTTTCTGCCTTTGGCTCAGCATTGTCTGCAGGATTTAAGTTTTATTTCAGTGCTTGGGTCAACCCCATACAATGAACCACATTCTCGGTATTTTGATTCCCCAGTAGTCTCCTTGATTTTCAATAGGTTTATTTTCAGGATATCTCAACCTCCTCACATCTGGAGGCATCAAAGGAACTTAAAAAGCAAATTATTGCTAATGACTAACATGCCTGAACGTCCTTTCCAAGTGCCATGCACCCACAATGTGTCTCTTGACACAAAAACCAAAGTTGCTGGAAAAGCTCAGTACGTATGGCAGCACCTGTGGAGAGAAATCAGAGTTGATGTTTATGGTCCAGTGACCTTTCCTCAGAACCGGACCCGAACCATTAACACTGATTTCTCTCCACAGATGCTGCCAGACCTGCTGAGCTTTTCCAGCAACTTTGGTTTTTGTTTCTGATTGACAGCATCTGCAGTTCTTTCAGTTTTTATGTGTCTCTTGACATTAGTTCAATGCTTTTATCTTAAGGAAATTAATTTTCACTTATGGGAAATACACCAGTATTGTAGATCGAACAGCCTGAGACTTCTTTTTTTTAAACTAGAAAATATATTCCAAAGACAGAAATAGCAACTAATTAGAGCTGAAAACCCAGGGACTAGGGGGCTTCATACAGCCTTTGAGAAATATGAAAACATCACCATGACAACTTAAATTTACAGCAACTCCATCCTAATATATCATGTGATAATAGAGGCAATATGACAGCTTGGAGGAGCTATTTCTTTGCTGATAATCTCCAGGTAAACAGAGAACTGTTTTGGCAGATACTGGAGGTGGACTACAGGGAATATTTAAGTAATACAATAAAATCAGCATTCATAAACACCAAAAGTAATGCACACCAATAAATCTGAGCACTTAAACTCCACCCAGTGTGAGGCACTGCCTGAGCTCAGCATGTATAACTATAAACAGGGGCATTATGTTTCAAGCACTACCTAGAGCAATGACAATCAAATAATCATTTAAATGATTACAACTTACTTCATACACAGCTAAGCCCCTAGCCACTTGTCTCTCCAGATGTGCCTCATTGCACTAGTTCCACTGCCTGAGTGTTAATGTGTGCCTTGCCATTAATATCACAGCAACCCCACTGTCATGTACAAAAGTTACACAGAACAGAGAGAATAATGCACAGTTGTGGTGAGGAGATTCAATGTGTTAAATTATTCAGCTTCATATTCAATCTGAGTGCCTTCAGATCTCACACACTCAATTCCTGCTGACCAGGAATTGCAGGACAGTTGGAAATCTCAAACTGATCTTTGGGGTATTCTCTGTTTTGGAGTGTTAGTGACTCTTAATCTGGCTGTAGGTTAGTCATGTCGATATTTGTCATACACTTAGCTTGTTTAGGATGTGACATTGCAACTGTCAGCTGTACGTCCAATACAGGGAAAGGAAGGACCGCAGATCTGAGGCATGGATTCAGATCAAATAAATACATCCGGCTGTCTTTTCTCAGCTAATTGCTCCTCCAAGTTTCTGACCTTCACTGAGTCTGACCTTCACCGAGTCTGACCTATAACCGAGTCTGACCTATAACCGAGTCTGACCTTCACCGAGTCTGACCTATAACCGAGTCTGACCTTCACTCCCACGCGGGTAACCAGTTACCTCCCGTGACTCTGTTTAAACTGATTGCATGATGGGTGGATTTTCAGTAAACTGCGAAAGGGGTCATTATTTAGTGAAAAGAAGAGTGACTCGACCCAAAATTTCTGATTTCTCTCCATAGATGCTGCCAGACCTGCTGAGCTTTTCCAGCAATTTCTATTTTTGTTTCATTATTTAATGAGTTAGTCAATTTTCTTCCTTTATCAAAGCATTAAACAATTGTTTCTGAATTTACATTTATTACTAAAATACCTTGTAATATCAGACAGTGATAATTTGATGGTGTGCTTCACAACTCTATGTTTCTGTAGATGAACCATTAGGAGTTAACAAAGACAGTCAGGGAGAGTACACAGTCAAAACAAAGACACACAGAGATACAGAAACTTACATCAGACCACAGAATTGATGTGTCTTTAGCATTCAGAAGTGGATGATTTTAAAGCTAATAAAGGCAGAGAAAATTGACTATATAAGTAAATTGGCAAGAAATATGAAAGCAAACAGTAAAGCTTCTGTGGACATACGAAAAGAGAGAGAATAGTAAAACAGGATCTTGGGGCAAACAACTAGGGAATAGATGATGTGGAATAGGGAAATGACAGATAATTTAAACTAATCATTTGCATTGGTCTTCATGCTGCAGGACATTATAAATACTGCAAGGATATCAGATAAACAATGTGCTACTGGGAGGTAAGATCTTGTCACAGTCTCCATCACAAGGGACGCAGTATTTGATAAACTGGGGCTGAAGACAGACAAATCACCAGAACCTGATGGCCTGCATCCAAGGGCTTTCGAGGAAGTGGCTGCAGAGATAGCAGAGGCATTGATAAAATATTCCCAAACTCACTGGATTCCAGGAAGTTCCAGTGGATTAAGAAACTATTAAAATGTGACATAGCTGTTTAAGAAGGGAGAGAGACAGAAAGCAGGAAGCATTAGGCCAATTGGACGAACATCTGTAATCTTGGGAAAATCTTAGACTCTGTTATTAAAGAAAAACTAGCAGATTTAGGAAAGCTTAACACAACTGGAATGAGCTGCCAGAGGAAGTGGTGGAGGCTGGTACAATTGCAACATATAAGAGGCATTTGGATGGGTATATGAATAGGAAGGGTTTGGAGGATATGGGCTGGGTGCTGGCAGGTGGGACGAGATTGGGTTAGGATATCTGGTCAGCATGGACGGGTTGGACCGAAGGGTCTGTTTCCATGCTGTACATCTCTATGACTCTATAACTCTAACCAGAGTCAACATGGTCTAATGAAAGGGAAATCATGCTTGACAAGTTTGCTAGATTTCTTTAAGGATATAACAAGCAGAGTTGATAAAGGGGAGCTGGTCGATGCTGTGCATTTGGCTTTCTAGGATAAATGTGATAAGGTGCCATGTAAAAAGTTATTGCACAACATAGGAGTGCATAGTACTGGGGATAGCATGTGACCTTGGATTGAGGTGTGGTCAAAACACAGAAGACTAAGAGGTTGGAAAGATGTAACCAGTGGAGTGTTACAGGAACTCAATTGTTTAATATCCATGTTAATGACTTGGAGGAGGGGGCAGAGTGTAATATACCCAAATTTGCCCAAGTCACAAAGATAGGGGGGAGGACTTGTTGTGATGAGGTAATAAAGAATCTGAAAGGATACAGACAGGTTGAGTGAGTGGCAGGTGGAGGTTAATGTCGGAAAGTGTGAGCTCATGCACTTTGGTCAGAAGAACCAAAAGGCAGGCTGTTACTAAAATGCAGAGAGATTCCAAAACAAAATGCAGTGCAAAGGGATGTTTTTTGATTAATGCACAAGATCTGGATGTTGCTGTGCATTCATCACAAAACATCAGCGTGCAGGTGCAGCAAGTAATTAAGAAGGCAACTGGAATCTTGGTCTTTACTGCTAGATGATTGGAATTTAAAAATAGGAAAGTGTCATTACAACTGTCCAGGATGTTGTGAGGGTGCACTTGGAACTCTGTGCACGGCTTTAGTCCCTGAGTTTAAGGGATGGATATATTGGCAGTGGACGCAGTTCAAATAAGATTCATTCGGCTGATTCCTGGGGTGAAGGGGTTTACTTGACTAAAATGGCTAAACAGGTCAAGCCTTTATATATTAGGGTTTAGAAGATGTGATGATGCTGTGGTTTTAAGAGGTGTATTTGGTTCTGGTTCCTTTTAAGAATGAGATTGACCGAGAGATGCCGAGCAGTCTGTGGTAAAATAAACAGCTTATGAGGCCCTGGGTTTTTTTTAGAAGTTGGAACAATAGAAGTAGCCTGGACAGATGTGGCCAGCTCTCACAGACCAGGGCTTTTTTTGTTTTTAGTCTTTCAGCTTTGAGCATCAATTGCTGTTGGAGTCTCAGGAGGGTTGGAAGTTGCAATAATAGTCTCCTGGCTGCTACTGTCTCAGAGTTTCTGCTTGATATTTTTTCTCACTCTCTCTGCTGATGCATTGCATGTCAGGAAATTGGATTCTGAATTTGCCTTTTTGCCAAGAGGTGTGTTGGTGGGATGTTACTGTATTGGAACAGTTCATTAGTAACAGCTACTGTATCTGTTAGTCTGTTAATTTTTCCAATCAAGTTAAGTTGTTCTAAGTTCTTCTTTCTTTTGTTGTGTTTTAAATAGGCATAGAGTTATAGAGATGTAAAGCATGGAAACAGACCCTTCGGTCCAACTCATCCATACTGACCAGATCTAGTCCCATTTGCCAGCACTTGGCCCATATCCCTCCAAACCCTTCCTATTCTTATACCCATCCAGATGCCTTTTAAATTTTGTAATTGTACCAGCCTCCACCACTTCCTCTGGCAGCTCATTCCAGTCACACACCACCCTCTGTGTGAAAAGTTGCCCCTTAGGTCCCTTTTAAATCTTTTCCCTCTCACCCTAAACCTATGCTGTTTGGTTCTGGACTCACACACCCCTTTAGTGTTTGAATAAATTTTGTTTAACTTAATGTCAAGTAGTTTGACCAATCACATTACAACTGAAACAGACACTTCACATTTTCCTTTAAGAAAATAAACTTTTAGGGCTGAGGCTGCCTTCTTCAAATATTCCGAGGGAGTCTGGTCATGACCATAACATTGACACAATGATCTCATTGAAACATACAAGATTCCCTATGGAAGGCTATTGCACAAAATACAGAGATATGGGATTGCAGGTGACATAACAGTTTGGATCAGACATTGGCTAGCTGAAAGAAGATAGAAGGCGGTGGTTGATGGGAAATATTCATCCTGGAGTTCAGTTTTGTTTTATCATTTTTATAAATGACCTGGATGAGGGCATAGAAGGATGGGTTAGTAAATCTGCAGATGACACTAAGGTCAGTAGAGTTATGGATAGTGCAGAAGGATGTTGTAGGGTATAGGGGGACATAGATAAGCTGCAGAGCTGTGCTGAAAGATGGCAAATGAAGTTTAATGCAGAAAAGTGTGAGGTGATTCACTTTGGATGGAGCAACATGAATGCAGAGTACTGGGCTAATGGTAAGATTCTTGGTAGTGTGGATGAGCAGAGAGATCTCGGTGTCCATTTACATAGATCTTTGAAAGTTGACAGCCAGGTTGATCGGGTTGTTTAGAAGGCATACGGTGTGTTAGCTTTTATTAGTAGAAGGATTGGGTTTTGGAACCATGAGGTCATGCTGCAGCTGTACAAAACTCTGATGTGGCCACACTTGGAATATTGTGTGCAGTTCTGGTCACCACATTATAGGAAGGATCTGGAAGTATTGGAAAGCATTCAGAGGAGATTTACTAGGATGTTGCCTGGAATGGAGGGAAGGTCTTATGAGGAAAGGCTGAGGGACTTGGGCTGTTTTAGTGAGAGAGAAGAAGGTTGAGAGGTGACTTAACTGAGACATATAAGATAATCAGAGGATTAGATAGGGTGGACAGGGAGAGCCTTTTTCCTCAGATGGTGATGGCTAACATGAAGGGACATAGCTTTAAATTGAAGGGTGATAGATCTTGGCAGATGTCAGAGGTAGTTTCTTTACTCAGAAAGTGGTAGTGGTGTGGAACACACTTCCTGAAACAGTAGCAGACTCGCCAACTTTAAGAGCATTTAAATGGTCATTGGATGAGAATGGAATAGTGTAGGATAGATGGACTTCAGATTGGTTCCACAGGTCGGTGCAACATTGAGGGCTGAAGGGCCTGTACTGCGCTGGAATGTTCTATGTTCTATGTATCTGAGGGACAAAAAGCAGAAGTTGTTTGAAAAGCTCAGCAGGTCTGGCAGCATCTGTGAAGAGAAATCAGAATTAATGTTTTGTGTCGAGTGACCCTTCCTCAGAAACCTCCTCTGGGAAAGGGTCACCAGACCCAAAACGTTAACCAATTTCTCTTCACAGATGCTGCCAGACCTGTTGAGCTTTTCCAGCAACTTCTGTTTTTGTTTCTGATTTACAGCATCCGCAGCTCTTTCAGTTTTTATTTAAGATTCTGAGGGAGCTGTACAGGGGGGTTGGGGGAATCTCGAACTAGGGGCGTTATTGCAGAACAAGGGGACACTCATTTTTTTCTACCAAAAGACAGTAATGTCTAGAATTCTCTTCTCCAGGGAGTTGTGGAGGAGCGATCACTGAAAGTATTAAAGGAGAGGGAAATAGATTTTGGAAATATCAGGGAGCTGAGGAAATGAGGAGCTGCCTTGGAATAGGAGATGAGGCCTTGGGCAGATCGACCATGATGTCTTGGAATGCTGGGGCCAGCTTGACGTGTTGATTGGCTGAATCCTGCTCCTATTTCTTACGTTCTTGTATTCTGTGTTCAATGTAGCAGTCTTGGTCAAAATTGTGTAAGGAGTCATGAAATAAATTTTATTGCAACAATCCATCTTGAGGAAGATGAGCTCCGAGGTGAAGGTGTCAGGTTCGATTCCTGTCAGCAGAGAGAGCTGAAGAATGTAATTATTCTTGGCACCATCCCCACAGTCACCTCCAGTTTGTGATAGACAATTGGATAAAACAAGGAGTGATGAGTCCAGTTAACTTTTCATATCACTTTCTTATTATTCCAGTGGCAGGCTTTAGAAATCCATGAGAGGCAATTCTTATATTTGATGTAGCATTGTAAACAGAATGGCACAGAAATGAAAGCTTTGCTTTCACCAATATTTCAAATTGTAAACAGTTGGAGCGTGGAGCCTTTCTGTGTCTGCCTGCTGCCTGTAGCAGAGAACATTCCTGTCCTTTCAAATGGGAGCCTTCCAAAGCACAGTTTGCTTTCTTGTGTTCAAGAATTCTCTCGTGTCAGCACAAATATTAGCCTATTGTTAATTACCGACATTTTAATTGTTGTGCAACCTTCATTTTCGTTAAATTCAATTGTTTATTGAATTGTGCCAGTCAATAGTGTGGTTAGCTCAATCTTCAGGAAAAAAGCTGTCAGCTACATTAAATCATTTATGGAAGGGTGCTGCTTTTAATTGCAAGATTTTTATGTCTTTCTTTGTTCAAGAGACAAGCTGCACAATTTGTAAAGCCTGTGTATGAATGAATATGATATTCACTGGTGATGTTTTATGTTATAATGTGCCTTACAGTTGAACTGGAAAGATTTTTACTCAGAAACTGGTTTAAAGCTCACACATTTAATGTAGATGCACAGCAATCTAGATCAATATTAATAATCGTGTCAAGTATAATTTAGGATGGTGTGTCTGGCAATTCAGACAAGTGATGTGTGAACACATTAAGGAGAGAACGACACACAGAAACAATCTCAGAGTAAGTACAAATGAGCAGGAACTGATTTTTAATCTGTCACATCCAAGAAAAGTCTTTGTTGTCGCATTGTCTCTAAGTTAACATTAACTAGCGTTTGAACAATAATGAACAGGTCTGTGTATTCACGTTGGTAAAAACAATGACTGCAGACGCTGGAAACCAGAGTCTAGATTAGAGTGGTGCTGGAAAAAGGCAGCAGTTCAGGCAGCATCCGAGGAGGAGTAAAATCGACATTTCAGGCAAAAGCCTTCATCAGGAGTACAGGCAGAGAGCCTGAAGGGTGGAGAGATAAGTCACTTATGCTGCCTGAACTGCTGCATTTTTCCAGCACCACTCTAATCTAGACTCTGGTTTCCAGCATCTGCAGTCATTGTTTTTACCAACGTGAATACACAGCTGATAAGGTGTTGCTAGAAAAGCGCAGCAGATCAGGCAGCATACAAGGAACAGGAGAATCGATGTTTCGGGCATAAGCCCTTCTTTAGGAATGAGGAAAGTGTGTCCAGCAGGCTAAGATAAAAGGTAGGGAGGAGGGACTTGGGGGAGGGGCGTTGGAAATGCGATAGGTGGAAGGAGTCAAGGTGAGGGTGATAGGCCGGAGTGGGGTGGGGGCCGGAGAGGTCAGGAAGAAGATTGCAGGTTAGGAAGGAGGTGCTGTGTTCGAGGTATTTGACTGAGACAAGGTGGGGGGGAGGGGTAATGGGGGATCTGGA
>NC_057730.1:56666965-56672751 GCF_004010195.1 Chiloscyllium plagiosum | reverse complement strand
TGCCTTCCCAGGTACCTTCCCCCCCCTCCACCCCAACACCCACACTTCCATTTATCTCTCAGCCCCGTTCCCCACATTCCTGATGAAGGGCTTATGCCCGAAACATCGACGTTCCTGCTCATCGGATGCTGCCTGACCTGCTGTGCTTTTTCTGCGCCACATCTTTTGACTCTGATTTCCAGCATCTGCAGTCCTCACTTTTGCTCAATATTTTATTACCTGCCCCTATTTGCCCCTTGAGAAGGTGGGGGTGAGTTGCCTTTTTGAACTGCTGCAGTCCATGCACTGTAGTTAGAACCACAATACCCTGAGAGAGGGAATTCCAGGATTTTGACCCAGTGGCAGTGAAGAAATGGTGATATATTTCCAAGTCAGGATGGTGAGTGGCTCAGAGGGGAACTTGCAGAGGGTGGTGTTCCCGTGAAACTGCTGCCCTTGTCCTTCTAAATAGAAGTGTCATGTGTTTGGAAGGTGTTGTCTGAGGATCTTTGGTGAATTTCTGCAGTGCAGAAATTTGTGGGCGGCACGGTGGCACAGTGGTTAGCACTGCTGCCTCGCAGCGCCAGAGACCCGGGTTCAATTCCCTCCCCGTGTCTGCGTGGGTTTCCTTCGGGTGCTCCGATTTCCTCCCACAGTCCAAAGATGTGCAGGTCAGGTGAATTGGCCACGCTAAATTGCCTCTAGGGTTAGGTAAAGGGTAAATGTAGGGGCATGGGTGGGTTGCGCTTCGGCGGGTCGGTGTGGACTTGTTGGGCCGAAGGGCCTGTTTCCACACTGTAGGTAATGTAGTGTAATGTATGTAATGCATCTTGTAGTGGAGGGAGTGGTTTTTTGTGGGTGTGGTGTCTATCAAGCGGGGGCTGCTTTGTCCTGGATGGAGTTGGGCCTCTTGAGTGTTGTTGGGGCTGTCCCCAACCAAGCAGGTGGGGAGTATTCCATCACACTCTTGACTTGTGCCTTGTGGATATTAATAATAATTGGTACCTGCTGGATGGAATATTATTAAATGAGTAAGGTCGGTGACTCCATGGGATGGATTTCCTCTCAGGAGAGATGTTCAGAGCTGGCTGCCAAAATATAGAATGGCAGTGCCAGCTGTAAAATCCCTGTGAATACTTGGGTAGAATCCGCACTGATATGGCAGACCAATGGCTGGGATTACATGTGGAAAACAATGTTTCTTTCCCTAATGGGGCTTTGGCCTTGTGGGCTTTGACACAGGCTGTGATCTAACCAGCTATTCGGGTCCATATAGAGAGAGGGCTGACCATCCAGCACTCCCTCCCTTGAGGCCTTTCTGCCCTGGGCTTGCTCTTACTTTCCCCTCAGCAGTCCCTGGAAACAGTAGGGCAACAGGAGGGAGGGCAGTGAGCCAGAATGTTCTACTAGCTGTTGCATCCAATGGCTGGAGTTTGAGCCATCAGTGACTGTCCTGATCTGACAGAGCTGTCAAAAATAGGAGTGGGAGGAGGCCATTCGACCTTTCGGGCCTGCTCTGCCATTCGTTATGATCATGGCTGATCCTCTAACTCAGCATCGCATTCCCAGTTGTCCCCCATTTCTTCTGATCCCTTTAGTTTCATGTGCTAAATCCAACTCATTCCTGAAATCTTGCAATGTTTTGTTCTCAAATGCTTTCTGTGGAGGTGGATTCCACAGGCTCCCCACTCTCAGGCTGATGATATTTCACCTCACCTCAATCCGAAATGGTTTACTCTGTACCCTGAAACTGGTTCCAGACTCTCCTTCAATCAGAAACATTCTCCTATACCCACCCTATTCTCATTAGACAGAGACAACCAGTGGGGGTTTAACCTGAGGGTCACTGTGCCTCAGGCAAAACAGAGTCCTTCACTGTAACCTCAGTCAGTGTGGGAATTGAACCCACGCTGTTGACATCACTGCATCACAAACCAGCCGTCCAGCCAGCTGACCCCTCTATGCATCACAAACCAGCCGTCCAGCCAGCTGACCCCTCTATGCATCACAAACCAGCTGTCCAGCCAGCTGACCCCTCTATGACGGGGGATTATTGCTTGGTAATTCCTTTAATAACTGCATATCTCAGCTCAGCAATATGGAGCTTCCCGCTCGGCCACACGCAGCCAGGAAATTAAACAATGAGAATAAAGTCATAGAGATGTACATCACAGAAACAAACCCTTTGGTCCAACCCGTCCATGCTGACCAGATATCCCAACCCAACCTAGTCCCACCTGCCAGCATCCGACCCATATCCCTCCAAACCCTTCCTATTCATATACCCATTGAAATGCCTCTTAAATGGTGCAATTGTACCAGCATCCACCACATCCTCTGGCAGCTCATTCCATACACGTACCACCCTCTGTGTGAAAAAGTTGCCTCTTAGGTCTCTTTTATATCTTTCCCCTCTCACCACCCTTGTAAATCTTTTCTGAACCCTTTCAAGTTTCACAACGTCTTTCCGATAGGAAGGAGACCAGAATTGCACGCAATATTCCAACAGTGGCCTAACCAATGTCCTGTACAGCCGCAGCATGACCTCCCAACTCCTGTACTCAATACTCTGACCAATAAAGGAAAGCATACCAAACGCCTTCTTCACTATCCTATCTACCTGCGACTCTACTTTCAACGAGCTATGAACCTGCACTCTTTGTTCAGCAACACTCCCTCGGACCTTCCCATTAAGTGTATAAGTCCTGCTAAGGTTTGCTTTCCCAAAATGCAGTACCTCACATTTATCTGAATTAAATTCCATTTGCCATTTCTCAGCCCATTGGCCCATCTGGTCCAGATCCCGTTGTAATCTGAGGTAACCCTCTTCGCTGTCCACTACACCTCCAATTTTGATGTCATCTGCAAACTTACTAACTGTACCTCTTATGCTCGCATCCAAATCATTTATGTAAATGACAAAACATAGATGGCCCACCGATCCTTGTGGCACTCCACTGGTCACAGGCCTCCAGTCTGAAAAACAACCCTCCACCACCACCCTCTGTCTTCTACCTTTTGTAGCTTTTATTTTAGCAACGTCTTTTATGTGCAGTTTTAAAAGAGCAATTTAGTTTGAATTTCAGCTTATGACCCGACAATAGTGGGTATGATATTCCCTTTGTATCCTTATGTCAATCATGCATTATTCGCTCTAGATTGTATGAAGAAATCTCGAGAAGAAATGGAAAGCGTTGCTCGATTTACCGTCACTTCATTTAGCGTCGTCAAATCTCAACTGTCCTCAGTCTATTCTGCTGAGAGTAAGACCGTGAAAGCTCAAAATTAGAAAGTGATGGGCCATCACTGAGCTTGGAAAACATTTCTTCAGCTCTGGACACAGGAAAGAGTGATATCCCTTCCTTTAGAATGTGGGTTTCTGAGTGTAATGCTCTGACACTAAGCCACATTCCTGACTGAACAAGGAATTATGCTCTTCCATCAGTATATCTTTTTTCCTTTGTTTATTATTTGTTCATGAGATATGGGCATTATTGGCTGGGCAAATATTTATTGCCCAGTGAAGAACCAATCCCATTGTAATGAACCTGGAGTCACCTGTAGCCCAGATTAGGTGAAGATAGTGGGGTTGCTTCCCTGAAGAGCATTAATGCACCAAATCAGTTTTTGTGACAATCAATAGATGTTATCTGAGCTGACCTTCTATTGTTTTTTTTAAAGTTTATTTCAAATTTCATGACCAGTACAGGTGGGATTTGGAGACATGTTGAAGTCATTTGCCTGAGGTTTCTCAAATACTAGAAATAAAAGCAGAAGAGGAGAGTGATGGCCAGGTAATGGGGGTGTCGCTGGGGCAGTATTTCAGAATAAAAACCCGAAGGAACTGCGGATGCTGTAAATCAGAAACGAAAACAGAAATTGCTGGAAAAGTTCAGCAGGTCTGGCAGCATCAATGGAGAGAAATTAGAGTTAATGTTTCAGTCCTGAGGAAGGGTCACCAGACCTGAAACATTAACTCTGAATTCTCTCCACAGAAGAGGCCTGCTGAGCTTTTCCAGCAATTTCTGTTTTCGTTTCTGATTTACAGTTCTTTCAGTTTTTATTCTGAAATACTAGCCCAGTGACACCCCCATTACCTGGTCATCACTCTCCCTCTGAAGGGCATGATCAACCTCTTTCTCAAACCACACCATCCTTCCAGTGAATTTTCTTGGGTAGAAAATTCACCAGATTTTGACTCAGTGCTGACTAAGGAATGGTCATGTTTGTCACTGCATTTAAAGGAGTAAATAGAATAATAATAAAAATATAGAAATATTGAAGGAAACATAAACGAAAAATTACCATAATCCCAGAGGTCTGCTTACTCATCAGACAGAGAGAGAGAGAGAGAGAGAGAGAGTGAGAACTGGTGGTGGTGGTTTCACCTGAGGGTCACAGTGCCTCAGGGTGAGGGGACAGGTTGAGAGGGAGAGTTCTTCATGGTAACCTCAGCTGGTGTGGGGATTGAACCACCCCCCGCTGTTAACATCATACAGCATCCATCCAGCCAATGGAGCTGATCAATATCTTATTGTACAAAGGAAACCATTAATTACAGTCAGATTGTTAGCATTTTACATTTCAGCATTTCTTGGTTTTGTAAATGAACTCTCATATTTTAGTGAAATAACTGTTCACAAAATATTTGAGATACAATTTTTTTGTTTCTAACAGTTATGAATAATTACTGCAAGTTTATTTCTACATAAAACAAATTTCCAATTACTATTCCAAATGCAGACAGCAGAGTAATACATTTTATGAGATGTCGCCAGTTTATAAAACGCACTAATTGCCTGATGTGATTTATCCTTGGCTATTAATGCAGATTTAGTAGAATCTGGAAGGCATTGTTTTGGGTCTGAAATAGAGCAATTGTTGACTCAGTTGTGATCGATGAACAGCTGAAAATCATGGCTGAGTGAACACAATGGCAAATGTCCCACTTGCTGCATTCTGGGGAAAGTACAAAGAGCAGTCACGGTGATTACACGCAGACAGACGAAACGGAGTTGGGAGCCCACTAACAGTGCCAGAGGCCTGGACAATTCTGTGACCAATGGTTGAGTCGAGATGGAATGAGAACAAGAGCTGGATCGGCATAGGCATTGGATAGACATATGGCCAAGAATGGAAAAGTGATGGTTAGATGGGCTTCAGATTGGTTTCACAGGGCACTGCAACATCGAGGATTGAAGGACCTGTACTGCGCTGTAATGTTATATGTTCTCAGTCCATATGCCTATCCAATGGCCATTTAAATGCTCTTAAAGTTGGTGAGTCTACTATTGTTTCAGGCAATGTGTTCCACACCCCTCCTACTCTCTGAGTAAAGAAACTACCTTTGACGTCTGTCCTATATCTATCACCCCTCAATTTAAAGCTATGTCCCTTCGTGCTAGCCATCACCATCTGAGGAAAAAGGCTCTCGCTGTCCACCCTATCTAACCCTCTGATTATCTTATATGTCTCAATTAAGTCACCCCTCAACCACCTTCACTCTAACAAAAACAGCCTCAATTCCCTCAGCCTTTCCTCATAAGACCTTCCCCCCAGACCAGGCAACATCCTGGTAAATCTCCTCTGAACCCTTTCCAAAGCTTCCACATTCTTCCTATAATGTGGTGACCAGAACTGTACGCAATACTCCAAGTGCGGCCACACCAGAGTTTTGTACAGCTGCAGCATGACCTCATGGCTCTGAAACTCAATCCCTCTACCAATAAAAGCTAACACACCATATGCCTTCTTAACAACCCTGTCAACCTGGATGGCAACTTTCAGGGATCTATGTACATGGACAC
>NC_057730.1:56662548-56666442 GCF_004010195.1 Chiloscyllium plagiosum | reverse complement strand
CCCACCTGCCAGCACTCGGCCCATATCCCTCCAAACCCTTCCTATTCATATACCCATCCAAGTGCCTTTTAAATGTTGCAATTGTACCAGCCTCCACCACTTCCTCTGGCAGCTCATTCCATACACGTACCAACCTCTGTGTGAAAAAGTTGCCCCTTAGGTCCCTTTTATATCTTTCCCGTCTTACCCTATAACCTATGCCCCTCTAGTCCTAGTGTCCCCCACCCTAGGGAAAAGACTGTGTATTTATCTGTCCATGGGCCTCATGATTTTATAAACCTCTGTAAGGTCACCCCTCAGCCTCCGACGCTCCATGGAAAACAGCCCCATCCTGTTCAGCCTCTCCCTGTAGCTCAAACCATCCAACCCTGGCAACATCCTTGTAAATCTTTACTGGACCCTTTCAAGTTCCACAACATTCCTCAAATAGGAAAGAGCATTTGAAGACTCTGGGTCTGTACTTGATGGAGTTTAGAAGAACGAGGGGGATCTGACCTAGACGTACAGAATACTGGGGTCATCTCTGCAGAGGGCTGTGGAGGCCAACTCATTGAGTGTATTGAAGACAGAAATAGATTGGTTCTTGATTCGTAAGGGGAACAATGATAACTGGGAGATGGTAGAAGAATAAGGTTGAAAAACATATCAACCATGATGGAATGGTGGAGCAGATGTGATGGACCAAATAGCCTAGTCCTGCTCCTATGTCTTATGGCGTATGGGCCTTATGACTGGAAACTGAACTGGACTAGCCATATAAACATAATGGCATTAAGTGCAGTTCAGAGGCTAGGAATACTGCAGTGAGTAACTTATCTCCTGACTTTCCAAAGCCTGTCCATCGTCTACAAGGCACAGGTCAGGAGTGTGAGGGAATACTTCCCACTTGCCTGGATGGGTGCAGCTCCAATAACACTCAAGAAGTTTGACACCATCCAGGACAAAGTAGCCCCCGCTTGATTGGTATTGTGCCTAACTCCTTAAAGATTTACAGCCTCCACCCTCCAAGCTCAGTAGCAGCAGTGTGTACTATCTACAAGATGTACTGCAGAAATTCACCTAAGATCCTCAGACAGCACCTTCCAAACCCATGATGACTTTCATCTAGAAGGACAAAGGCAGCAAATACATGGGAACACCACCCCCTGCAAGTTCCTCTCCAAGCCACTCATCACACTGACTTGGAAACATATCGCTGTTCCTACTCTGTTGCTGGGTCAAAATCCTCGAATTCCCTCCCTCAGGGCATGGAGGGTCAACCCACAGCACATGGACTGCAGCGGTTCAAGAAGGCAGCTCACCCTCACCTTCTCAAGGGGCAACTAAGGATGGGCAATAAATGCTGGTCGCAGCCAGCACCACCCACCTATCATGTGCAAATATAAAGTCACATAATTTAGGTATTAAAACTTTGCATTCATTAACTAATACAATTATTTGACTGTATTAATATTTACGTATATGTCGGTAAACCGTAACAAACAAAGAGATTGATTGAATGAATGCGTGAGGTGGAGAAAGTGAGGACTGCAGATGCTGGGGAGTCAGAGTCGATAAAGTGTGGTGCTGGAAAAGGTCAGGCAGCATTGGAGGAGCAGGAGAGTTGACGTTTTGGGCATAACCTATCATCAGAAACGATGAAGGGCTTATGGCCGAAACGTTGATTCTCCTGCCCCTCAGATGTTGCCTGACTTGCTGTGCTTTTCCAGTGCCACACATTATTGATTCTGAATGTACGATGGACATATTATTGTTTAGACACAATGCAGGCACATCCAGGAACCAGCTATCCCAGCATGCTCCACTGCAGGCAGGAATCATATGGAAACTCTGAACAAAGAACAGGAACATCAGTTCAAAACTATAGGAATAACTGTCGGAAAAACATGACCTTTATTCCCACAGAGTCATGGCAATAAAGGTTTGCTGCTGGCTGGAATGGCCTGTTGGTGTAAAATAGGACAACGCATTCCAACTGAAATCTCAATCTCGATTTTAAACAAGAAGGCAATTTTAAGGCAACAATTGATTTCAGTGCTCCCAGCCAGAGAGGGGCAGAATGGCCCATGTTATTCACATCTGATCCCAATCCCAGTGAGGAAGGCACTGTGTAGGGAAGTCAGTCAGGTTTGCCCAATATTCTTCAGCTTTATACAGAGATGGCAACATGCCAGGAGTGTCCCGCGACAATTAACCCAGGCTCATAGTCTGAGCACATGGGTTCAGATCTCACCGCATTAGCTGGAGGAATTTAAATATCATTAATACTTCTGGAATATGAAGGTTGTCACGGTTACAGTCCCAACAAATTAATACTAGTTGTTGTTTAAACCATCTGGTTGATTGGAAAGCAATAAGACCATAAGATATAGAAGCAGAATTCAGTCATTCGACCCATCGTATCTGCTCTGCCATTCGATCACACTACACAGGCAGGAGGCTGGGAGAACACAGCAAGCCTGAAGAAGGGTTACACCTGAAACATTGCCTTCTCCACCTCCTGATGCTGCCTGGCTTGCTGTGCTCTTCCAGCCTCCTGCCTGTCTACCTTGGATTCCAGTATCTGCAGTATGTTTTGTCTCTCGCCATTCAGTCATGGCTGATATGAAAGTTTTAGACTATTTGGACATTCTCTTAGGAACTGAAGTCAACATTTTAACATGTGCCATAAGCCACCTACCATTTATTGGAAATCAGGTAACCTTGGAAAAACAGCTAAGTAAAGCTTTCAGGGAGATAAGAGGTGGGGGATTCATTGCCTTAATTACAGTAAACAAACCAGCCTCTGAGAAGACTAGGGTCACTTTGGTTAATCGTTGCCTAGCAACTTTCTCTGGACTTCAACTACTATTCTACAGTCACTGGGGCCAGGCCAGAGTAAAGAAGATATCTCTCAATCTCAGATCTCTCCTGAAATTCTGTCCTCAGGTTGTCCTGACAAGCTGAAAGAGTTTCCAAATAACACTATTTCTGGAAAACCTCAATGGGGTAGATTGCAACCAATTCTCCAAGACTCAAATTTAAGGTGTGTGGAATCAGAAGTGGACATCAATTGTCAACTTAAAGTTGTCAGCATTTTAACATTTTCAAAAGAAAAGATGGATGTGACAAGTGATCACATGGAAGCCTTTGTTTCCAGACCCTTGGCCAAGAGATGTTGATTTTCCCTTTTACTTTCTGAACAAGAATTCATTATCTCTGCAGAGATTCATCTTATTGTATTGCATGAAAATGTCTATGAGTGGGATTAAGCTGATATTGTTATTAACTGGAAATTGGTTAAGGTGTTAATCAGAGTTTCCTAATCATTTTAAGAATAAATGATTTTTTTTAAAAAATGCTGGAGAAACTCAGCAGGTCTGTGTAGAGACAAACAGAGTCAATGTTTTGAGTCCAAAGATTTTTTTTGGGACTGACAGAGGAGGAATGGGGCAGGATCAGCATTCCTGTTGGAGTTATCAGACCAGTGAGCCTGACGTCAGTGGTAGGAAAGTTGCTGGAGAGGGTACTGAGGGATAGGATCTATTTATATTTAGAAAAGAATGGGCTTATCAGTGATAGGCAACATGGTTTTGTGTGGGGGAGATCGTGCATTACCAACTTAATAGAGTTCTTCGAGAAGTAACCAAGTTGATAGATGAAGGAAGGGCTGTTGATGTCATATACATGGACTTTAGTAAGGCATTTGACAAGGTTCCCCATTGTAGACTAATAGAGAAAGTGAGGTCACATGGTGTGCAGGGTGTTCTAGCTCGGTGGGTAAAGAACTGGTTGAGCAACAGGAGACAGAGAGTAGTAGTTGAAGGGAGTTTCTAAAAATGGAGAAAGGTGACCAGTAGTGTTCCACAGGGTTCAGTGCTGGGGCCACTGTTGTTTGTGATATACATAAATGAT
>NC_057730.1:56649825-56662183 GCF_004010195.1 Chiloscyllium plagiosum | reverse complement strand
ATTGAGGGGGGACCTGATTGAGATTTACAAAATCATGAAGGGTATAGGCAGGGTGGATAGAGACAAGCTTTTTCCCAGGGTGAAGGATTCAATAACGAGAGGTCACGTTTTCAAGGTGAGAGGTGGAAAGTTTAAGGGGGATACACGTGGAAGTACTTCACACAGAGGGTGGTGGGTGTCTGGAACACGTTGCCAGCAGTGGTGGTAGAGGCAGGCACGGTAGGTTCATTTAAGATGTGTCTGGACAGATGCACGAGTAGGTGGGGAGCAGAGGGATACAAATGCTTGGGAATTAGGCGACAGGTTTAGATAGTGGATTTGGATCAGCTCAGGCTTGGAGGGCCGAAGGGCCTGTTCCTGGGCTGTAAATTTTCTTTGTTCTTTGTTCTTTACCTCACTCCTGCACCATTTATCAACCATTGGCTGGAGGCTGTTAGTAGTTTGGAAATGTCAGTCATCGAGTCAAAGTCTGTTCCTGCAGAGAGTCAGAAACAATATAAATCTCATAGTTTACAAATTATGGTGTTCATCGATATGAAAGTGTGAGTATTGTATTGTTATAGGATTCACGCTGAATACTGAGTGGAAGAAGGAGCAACTGTGGCATGAGGGCAAGTGTTTTTACACAGTGAGTGGTTAGGCTGTGGAATGTGTTTCATGATAACAAGGAGGGGACTAATTGTTTTTGCAGGGATGCAGTGGATGACTGTCAGTGAATTGCTTCTTCTGAGAGTCAGCAAAGCAGCGATGAACTCAATGGCCTCTTCATGTATTGGGATCAATCTCTGATTCCTCATCAGAAATACACATGGTCTTTCAATGAAATGGGACTTCTGCACATTCTGATTGCTGGGAATTGGTCCAGTTTATATTATAGAGGAGAACTCTGTGGGAAGCTAGAGAAGTGATTGCTGGGCCTCTTACTGGGATATTTGTATCATCGATAGTCACAGATGAGGTGCCAGAAGCCTAGAGGTTGGCTAACGTGGTGCCACCTGTTTAAGAAGGGTGGTAAGGACAAGCCTGGGAATGATAGACCAGTGAGCCTGACATCGGTGGTGGGCAAGGTTTTAGAGGGAATCCTGAAGGACAGGATGTACATGTATTTGGAAAGACAAGGACTGATTAGGGATAGTTAACATGTCTTTGTGCGTGAGAAATCATGTCTCACAAACTTGATTGAGTTTTTTGAAGAAGTAACAATGACGATTAATGAGGACAGAGCAGTAGATGTGATCTATATGGACTTCAGTAAGGCGTTCGACAAGGTTCCCCATGGGAGATTGATTAGCAAGGGTTAGATCTCACGGAGAACTCGCCATTTAGATACAGAACTGGCTGAACAAAGAGACCTTGGAGTGCAGGTTCATAGCTCCTTGAAAGTAGAGTTGCAGGTAGATAGGATAGTGAAGAAGGCGTTTGGTATGCTTTCCATTATTGGTCAGAGTATTGAGTACAGGAGTTGGGAGGTCATGCTGCAGCTGTACAGGACATTGGTTAGACCACTTTTGGAATATTGCATGCAATCCTCATCTCCTTCCTATCGGAAAGATGTTGTGAAACTTGAAAGGGTTCAGAAAATATTTACAAGGATGTTGCCAAGGTTGGAAAATATGAACTATGGGGAGAGGCTGAACAGACTGGGGCTGTTTTCCCTGGAGCGTCGGAGGCTAAGGGGTGACCTTATAGAGGTTTACAAAATCATGAGGGGCATGGATAGGGTAAATAGACAAAGTATTTTCCCTGGGGTGGGGGAATCCAGAACGAGAAAGCATAGGTTTAGAGTGAGAGAGGAAAGATATAAAAGAGACTTAAGGGGCAACTTTTTCATGCAGAGGGTGGTACGTGTATGGAATGAGCTGCCAGAGGAAGTTGTGGAGGCTGGTACAATTACAACATTTAAAAGGCATCTGGATATGAATTGGAAGGGTTTGGAGGGATATGGGCCGGGTGCTGGCAGGTGGGACTCGATTGGGTTGGGATATCCGGTCAGTGTGGACAGATTGGACTGAAGGCTCTGTTTCTGTGCTGTACGTCTCTATGATCTAAAGGGCACAATGTGACAATAACCAGAATTCTCGTGAAGCAAATGGTGAAGAAATCCCAGGGTCTTAGGAATGTTTGGCCCATTGTTTTTCACTCTCTTTCCAAATTCATGCTGGTTTTGACAATTCCTGAGGTAACCCTGTGGTCACTTTATGTCTCCAAATCTCTTTCACTTTGCGGTAAGTAGTTCTTTCTGTTTACCCTCATCACAACCTTCTCGAGAGGACAAATATCCATTGTTACCAAACATTAATGCTTTTGAAATATGATCACATTTCCTCATGCAATATTAATGACAATGCAATGAATGACAAATGATGTCTGACACAATCAGCTTGTTGGAATTACAGCAGTGTATCAGTTAAAGAGCTCTCATTGTATATTGGCAATCAAGTGGTGCCTGTTCATTACTGTTTCCAACAGTAAAACGACCACCATTGGATTTAAATTGGCTGCCCCATCAATAATTCTGTTCAGAAATGAATGTCATTGTAGCAAAGAGAAAGATATACTCTCTTTATTCAACAGAGCAAGTGTTTTATAAACAGCTTGCCAATTTTATTAAATCGCTGCTAACATCCTTTACTCTGTGAAAGATATAGCTATGTACAATGCTCAATATTGAGCTCCAAGGATTCTGAGTAGGGCCCTGTCCTCATTACATTTACATCCCCCATCCTCTCTGAGCTGCTCTTGTTGATTTTGTTGTCTGTAGACCCATTCTCTCCTTTACACTCTGAATATTTACACCTATTCTCTATCTCCATCACTCCTTGACTACCATTACCACAGCTTTTGTCTTTTGCTCTGAGCAGCCTCACCATCTGTTCCACTTGTCCTTTTCCCCCTCCATCCACTGAACAAAAAGCACCATTTTCCGGCCACTTCAGTTCTGAAGGAGGATCATATTGGACATGAAACGTTAACTCTGTTTCTCTACCCATAGATGCTGAGTCTCTCCAGCCATTTCTGTTTTCATGATACACACCACTTTTCATGCTTGTACTGAGGAGCAGGCTATTTTTCATTCAGACCCCTTGATATTATCGAGATATGCATAATGCTTAAAGCACTGATCTAAATATGGTGAGGTTGAGCAGAGGTGTTTGGACCTGGTATGGTCGAGAAATGTACAAGTTGTACATTCTGGCTCAGGGTCTGGGCTGTATGCAGATCAGTTATCTCTGTGGGTGACAACGGCAGTTCCAGGATTAGGGAGAAGAACATCATCGAGGAGACCTGATCCTGAATATTCCGTGGTTGCCTCTTAATGTTGGGTGGAACAGAATCAGATTGAAGACCATGAGGCTATTGGATTTTGTAGCAATAGGTGGATGTCACATAATTCCACATTCAGGTAAATTCTGGACTCATTTTACGTCCACTATGCAGGTCCTTTCATGGGCTCAATGTTCTTAGATTTATGGGTGCCCACTCAAAGTGCCTGGACATATACAGAGTTCATTTGTCAAACACGGGGATGATGATAGTGAAACTGTAAGCATCGTTTGCAGTACACAGACTCCTGGAAGTGTTGGTCACAGACATTGGGCCATTAGTTACCAGCAGGGAATTGGAGTATTTCCTAAAGTCGAATGGCATTTGGCACATTAGGACAGCTCCATGCCATCCATCATCCAATGGTCTGGCAAAAAGAACAGTCCAAACTTTGAAGGCAGGCTTAAAGAAGCAGTATCCAGCTTTACTCAACACCAAACTGTCCCGGTCCTTATTTGATTATAGGACTAACCCTAATGCAACTACAAGATAGCTCCGGCAGAGTTGCTAATGGGGAGAAGATTCTGCACCAGGTTAAACCTTATATTCCCAGACCCAGGGTGGGAGGGTGATGCTAATGCTGGACACAAGACTCTGTTAAGTGAGAGAGATTGTTTATATCGGTGTGCTGATACCACAGGAATGGCCCTGCATGGGTAAGAAGCATAGTTGATACGAGGTCAGGTCCCGTGATAGACAACATTCAGGTTGGTGAGACCACCCTGAACAAGCACGTGGACCACGCAAAATCTGCAAACTCACAAACAGGGCAGGAGCAAAACATACCCGGCCCCTCAGAACATCCAGAAAGACTGTCAGAGGGTTCTCACCCTCCACCTAGTGTCCAAGAAACCTCAGAGTCTGAGATCGACACGGATGGATGATGCAGTCTTCACACCTTTACCAGCTGAAGAAAAGGATGAATACCTTCTGAAACACTCCGAAGACAAGAGGCAGGCTATGGGCTGGTACACACTGCCTGTGTCAGAGTCAGAGTCAGAGGAACTGGACGCTGTGCGGAACCACCCCAGCAGTAGCTACAAGAAAAAAATTAGGCCTACACCCCCAGGCTCAGAGGGGGAGGGATGTGGTGACTGTAACAGGATCAACCAGATGGACCGCATAGAATCTGAGTTCCCTGATTGGGGCTGTTAACCTGGTCCAATCAGAGAGCCCTGGCTGACAGATAGAAACAGGAGTGTCAGGGGTTCTGTTCACTCTGAGAGTTGGCTCTGAGGGACCAGCGCATCATCCGCCGTCACTTCCGCCACCTCCAAACGGACCCCACCACCAAGGATATATTTCCCTCCCCTCCTCTATCAGCTTTCCGTAGAGACCACTCCCTCCGCGACTCCCTTGTCAGATCCATACCCCCCACCAACCCAACCTCCACTCCCGGCACCTTCCCTTGCAACCGCAGGAGCGACCAACGCCCTGGAGTTGTTCAGGGAGAGGTGGGTGCCGCAGGGAGTGGAGTGCATCATTTCTCCGTCCAATTCTATTTTGATTTAGTCCCTACCCTCCCCTTCACTGTTTTGATCACACAGCACTGCCCTTTGATGTGAAGGGCAGTGTTTGTCACTGGCCACCCGGGTGTTTTCCTATCTTCCTGGTGGTGGAAATCGAATAAAGATTGGTGCACTTTGTGTCTTCCACTGTGTCTCACACCTGCACACACACACACCATGGGTGCTGGGGATAAAATAAGAAACAGGAGTGTCAGGGGTTCTGTTCACTCTGAGAGTTGGCTCTGAGGGAGCTGGGTCAGTGGAAGGAACTCTCTGTCTGTAAATAAAGGGAAACTTGGTGACGAGCCTCTTTGGAATGATTTTGGATGCTATGCTCCCAGCATTGGAACAAGCATTGCCATCTCAGAGTTGAAGCTTAGGGATAATAATTTGCAACTGGTTTGGAGGGACTGTGAGTTCACTTCTGTTCCAACAGGCATCACACAGCCCAAAGGAAAAGAAAGAACATTTGGCGGTGGGAAGAAATCACATTTTCCTTAATATGTAATCAGTTATGCAGTCACCCAAAATCAGGAATCCTGCTCTGCTTCCCACTTAACAAGCAGTCATTACATTTCAAAATGTTTCAACGTTGAGTCTTTTCCGACAGATGTAATGAGACATTGTGTAATGCAAGCCTTGCTTTCCATATCCCACTGTTCCATCAAACTCCTGAAGTGAAAAACTAGCAATCATCACACCAACAGTGACAAGAACACTTGATTGACAGGCAGACCCTGTGTTCAAGCCCCTGACATCTGGTTGAGATATAGACATTACTGCACAGATGGAACTTGTAGCACTGAGTCATCCTAACCAGAGATTGCTAGATGATTCTATCTTGGCACTGTGTACAATTGACTTTCCAAAATGTCTGTGGGTGCTAACTATTTCTATTATCCTTACGGAATTTGCTTGATCTCAGATACAGCAACGAAAAAAGCTAGGACAAGGAAAGTAAAGGATTGATGTCTTTAGTTCTGTGCATGTTATTAGAGAAACCTGTCACATTGAAAATGAGCCATCAACATAAGCAAACTCAATAACCTCAGCACAGTATCTGCCACATTACTCAGAACGGGATCCTGTGCAAATCAAAAATGAAATTAAAATTTCAACACACCGACCAATCATTCCTGTCAACACGTACTCGGCCCATCTGTCAGTCAGGCACTGGAGCAGGTGATGAAGGTGTAAATCAAGACAGAGCCAGAGACAGAAAGAAACCAAAAGACAAATGTGTCAGCTTGGTGTCTCGTAAGAGTGTCGATGCTTCGTAAAGTTCCGCAATTATGTGTCTTTTCATATCAAAACCATATTTCTGTTATTGAGGAGATTCTAGGCGATTTGCTGAAGAGTTCAGTTCTGAAGCATTCCTCTGGATTTTACACAGATTTTGACCGGGGATATCGGTTTGATGTGTATAAAATTCTAACGTAAACAGTATAAAGTACATCACTTTGTTGCTGAAGGAGGATAAGCCATATAATACGTTCATTATTACGTAAGGGATGGGAAGCGATGACCTTGGGTATTATTGCCTTTATTATTAACCCAGAGAGCCAGGTAATGTTTTGGGGACCTGGGTTTGGATCCCACCATGGTAAACAGTGGAATGAATCATCTAATGATGACCATGAAACAATCGTTGGAAAAACCCATCTGGTTCATTCCTGTCCTTTACCTTGAAAGTGCTGGTATTGGATTGGGGTGGACAAGGTCAGAAGCCTCAAAACACCAGGTGAGAGTCCAACAGGTTTATTTGAAATCACAAGCTTTCACAAGAGCGCTGGCCTTTTGTCAGTTGAGATGCTTTAATGCTCTGAAAGCTTGTGATTTCAAATGAACCTGATGGATTGTGACTTCTAACAATGTCTTTTAGGGAAACAAACAGTCATCTTGAAGAAAGGTCACTCAAGCTGAGATGTTAATTCTGCTTTCTCTCCACACCTGCTGAATTTCTCCAGTGATTTCTGGTTTTGTTTCTGATTTCCGACAGCTGCAGTTCTTTGGAGGTTTTTTGACATCCCTACCTGGACTGGCCAATGTGTGACTCTGGACCCACACCAATATGGTTGACCCCAGTAAGGAATGAGCAATAAATACTCACCCCATAAACAAATAAAGAAAACAATAAAAGGTCTGACATCTCCATAAACAAGAGACGTGGACAAGAACTGCCCTTTATCCAGTCTCCCAATGTACTGCTGGGATTTCAGAGGCACTGACCTATCAGATTGGCTCATTCTGCATCCACTTGAATGAGGCTAATGCACACTGTGCTAATTGGCTGTGGGGCAGCTGTGATTGTTAGAGGTAACACGGTCATCCTTAAACATTTAACGTCAGATTTTGCATTAGATCTCTAGATTAGTGATCTAGCAATAATACCATTAGGCCATTGGCACACCATAAAGGGGGAGGTTTTGTCCAATGAGGTCCTTTACGTGGGTGTCTTCCCCTTCAGGATGACCTCTCAGCACCCCCACTCCCCCTCCCAAGCCCCTCAGTCCCTAGCTTCTGAACTCTCTCAAAATTGAGGCCCAGAGGAATCCAGTTCTTTCTTGATTATTGCAGGTCAATACAGAACAAGTTGGATTCAGAAGGATAGTCAGATACTCAGCTTGGAAATAATTTTCAATGAGCTTTCCACGTTCATGAGACAACATACAGAGTAGATCTAGTTTGTGTCTCAGTCAAACTACATCCTGAATCCACAGTCTATACACCCTCATGGCTCTCTATCAATAGATACTCTCTACCAATGTATCTCATCTATATATCTAATACCTCTCCCAATCGATAGCTTTATTTCTGGTTTGCCAGTTTTGAATTTGTTTCTGACTCCCAGATTTTAATATCTTGTTTCTGGTGACATATGAGCTGTCAGAAATATTGAAGTGATTCAGCTCTGTTATTGGTCATTAAAAGGTAATGGGACCAGAGATAACCTGTCTCTTTAGCCTTTTCTGTATTCTTAACCCAGTAATGGTCTACAGTCCAATGCAGATGAATTGATACAGTCTTCAACAATCAGTATTCCATGTCTGTCAAAGCAAAAAATAGGGTTGATAGGAAGGATGTGGAAGCTTTGGAAAGGGTTCAGAGGAGATTTATTAGGATGTTGTCTGGTATGGAAGGAAGGTCTTATGAGGAAAGGCTGAGGAAACTGAGATTATTTTCAATAGAGAGAAGAAAGTTGAGAGGTGACTTAAGAGTTAGAGAGTCATGGAGATGTACAGCATGGAAACAAACCTTTTGGTCAAACTCATCCATGCCGACCAGATATCCCAACTTTATCTAGTCCCACTTGTCTGCAATTAGCCCATATCCCACCAAACTTCTTTAGCTGTTCCAGATGAAGAAACCTTCTTGATAACTCTGCAAAGTGTACCCCACAAACCCGTAAAAATATCCCAAGATAAAGTTTCATTACCAAACTGAAAAATAAGCATTTCCATTTATATAGCACCTGTCAAGTTGGCGGCAGTAGCGGGTTTGGAAATGTCTGGGCTCTGTGCCTGTACTCTCCTGCTCACCTGGCCAGCCGTATCCTTCTTTGTTCTTTGGTTTATTTTTGTTTTGCTTCGTCGTTTCTCCTTTGTATCAAGGTTTACTTTTGCTTCTTTTCCGTGACTGTGGTGGAGGAGGATGGTTGTGAGAGCTTGTGCCAGTGTGATGGATCCCGGTGTCCATTCCTCGTGACCATAGTGACCATGGCTCTAGCGAAGGCTCCACCATTGGTGGGTGTGGTCCATTCCTCCTGCTGGCAGTGCGGCAGGGGGTGTAGTGATGGCAACTTATAGTTGTTCTGGTTCATACCTCATGGCTGTTGGTGACAACGGAACACTGACTAAAGTGGTGATGGTATAGTATTGGTGATTTGGTGGGTCTGGTCTCTCCCTCCTTGCTATGGCAGTGACACATCAACTTCAGTCTTGGTTTCAGCGGTGACAGGGTGCAGGGTTAGGTCTGGAAATCCTTACTTTGCCGGCAGTGTCCCGTAGCCACTTCAGAAACCTAGGAAGGAACAAAACATCTTCTGCATCTCTGTCTGAAAAGGGTGACCCCCTGATTTATAAACCATGCCCCTTAGACCTGGACTCACCTACAATATCCAGTCGCATCCACCATGTCAGGACTGTTCAGGATCTGACATGTTTCAATCCAGTCTGTCCGACCCCTCTTCATCAAGCAACCTGCTCATTCCAAGGATCAATCCAATAAACCTCCTGGAACCATCTGCGATGCAGTTATACCTTTCTGTAAATAAGAAAACCAAAAGCACATTCAGTATCTGAGATGGGCCAAATGTGCTACTTCTGCTCCTGTATCTCATTTGGTCTCATCATTGCCCTGAGTAACTAAAGCATACCATCCCAACTCTAATATTGAATTCCTCTCATAATAAAGGATCACATCCCAGTAACCTCTTGCTGTCTCTGAGTGTTAATGTTCATGCTCTCGAACACTTAAACCCCTCTGCACTTTAGAATTCTCCACTTAGGTTAAACTTTGCTTTTCATTGTTCTTCCTGCCAAAGTGAACAACTTCCCTTTTTATTCCACATTGTGCTCCATCTGTCAGATTTTTGTTCATTCATCACTCAACCTACCCACATTGATCGGTAAAGTCCTAATGTAAACATAACTACCATGCATTGGTCTTCTTGATTAAGTCGATGAAATAAATTGTAAAACATTGAGGCCAAACACAGATCCCTGTAGCCCCCACTCGTCGTATCCTGCTAATTAGTCAAAGGTATGTATAAGCATCTTCTCTGCTTTTGGTGAGCTGAGGAATGCATTTGGCCAAACCACTGACATCACTCTTTGGATTGAGTTGATATTATTGATCCCAGAGCAACACAGAGATGACACTAGGTCTAAATCCAAACACTTTATTTACAAATCTTTCAACATCTTAGAATTTTACAGAAGTTCCATGCAGAGTTTACAAGACTCCCTGGTCTTCTCGAATGTTTCCTTTGAGTGTCAGTCATTTGACTCTGTTTCTTGGCCGATAGGCTTAAGCAATCAAGCACAGTTACAAAGATCAGTAATCAGACTAGTGTAATGAAACACAGAGTAAGCAAACCATTAAGCACCATAATCGCAAAGAAAGTAGATTAGATTTGATTCCCTACAGTGCAGAAACAGGCCCTTCAGCCCAACCAGTCTACACTGATCCTCCGAAGAGTAACCCACCCAGACTAATTTCCCTCTGACTAATGCACCTAGCACTATGGGCAATTTAACATGCCTGCACATCTTTGGATTATGGGAGGAAACCGGAGCATTGGAGGAAACTCTCTGCGTGGAGAAATTCTTCCCCATCTCACTCTTGAATAGCTTACCACTTATTTTTAGAATATGATCCCTAGTTCTGAACTTTCCCAACATCGGGAACATTCTTCCTACATCTAGTCTGTCCAGTCGCATCAGGATTTTCTATGTTTCTATGAGATTCCCTCCCCCCACCAATCTTTAAATTCCAGCGAGTACAAGCCCAGTCGATCCAGTCTTTCTTAATGTGTCAGTCCTGCCATCCTGGGAATCAGTTTGGTGAACCTTCACTGGACTCTCTCAGTAGCAAGGATGTCCTTCCCCGGACTAGGAAACCAAAACTGCACACAATCCTCAAGGTGTGGCCTCACCAAGGCCCTGTATAACTGCAGCAAGACATCCTTACTCCAATACTCCAATTCTCTCACTATGAAGGCCAGCATGCCATTAACTTTCCTCACTGCCTGCTACCCCTGCATGCCAACCTTCAGTGACTGTTCCACCAAGACACCAAAGTCTCGCTGCACCTCACCTTTCCCGAAAGTGCTCCCATTCAGGTCATAATCTGCCTTCCTGTTTTTGCCACCAAAGTGGATAACCTCACATCGATCCACATTATATTGCATTTGCCAAGTATTTGCTCCTTGGATGCTGCCTGAACTGCTGTGCTCTTCCAGCACCACTAATCCAGAATCTGCAGTCATTGTTTTTACCTCGTTGATTTGCCCACACAGCCAGTCTGTCACCCTGCAGCCTCTTAGCATCCTTCTCACAGCACACGCTGCCTCCCAGCTTAGTGTCATATGTAAATGTGGAGATATTGCTTTCAATTCCTTTGTCCAAATTGTTAATGTATATTGTG
Source organism: Chiloscyllium plagiosum (assembly GCF_004010195.1). NCBI lineage: Eukaryota > Metazoa > Chordata > Chondrichthyes > Orectolobiformes > Hemiscylliidae > Chiloscyllium > Chiloscyllium plagiosum. The sequence continues at coordinate 56,651,204 of NC_057730.1, read as the reverse complement.
AACAGCTGGGGTCCCAGGACTGAACCCTGCGGTACCCCATGCGTCACTGCCTCTCACACTGATAAAGACCTGTTTATTCCAACTCTCTGCTTCCTGCCTGCCAATACGTTCTCTATCCGTGTATCCGTGTCAATACATTACCTCCGATACCATGAGCTTTAATTTTCCAAAATAAGCGCTTGTGTGAAACCCTGTCAAAAGCCTTTTGAAAGTCCAGATACACACCATCTACTGATTCCCCCTTGTCCACTCTACTGGTCACATCCTTAAAACATTTCAGAAGTTTTTTCGGGCATGAATCCCCTTTAGTGAATCCATGCTGACTTGTACCAATTCTGACACTGCTTTCCAAATGTTCAGTTATCACATCCTTAATGATTGACTGCAGCATTTCCCTCACCACTGATGTCAGACTAACCAGCCTATAATTCCCCATTTTCCCTCTCTCTCCTTTTTTAAAGAGTGGGATTACATTACCTACCCCCCAGTCCATTGGAACGCTTTCAGAATCGACAGAATGCTGAAAAATGAGCACCAATGCATCCGCTATTTCTTGGACCACTTCCTTAAGTATTTGGGCTGAAAGGCCTCGGCCCTGTGAATTATCAAGTTTTAATTCCATCAATGTCCCTAGTACTATTTCCTGACTAATAAGGATTCCGTTCAGTTCCTCCTTCATGCTTGACCCTCTGTCCCTTGGCATTTCCAAAAGATTGTTTGTGTTGTATTTGTTCAACTGGCTCTGCCATCCCTTTGCTGCCCGTTAGGAATTGACCTGATTCTAACTTCAAGGGGCCTACATTTGTCTTCACCAGTTCTTTTTCTCTTCACAAATCTATAGAAGCCTTTGCAGTCAGTTTTTATGTTTTCTGCAAGCTTACTTTCATGTTCTATTTTCTCTTTCTGAATTCAACCCTTTTGTCCTCCTCTGCTGAATTTTACATTTCTCCCAGTCCTCAGGTTTGCTGCTTTTTCTGAACAATTTATATGCCGCCTGTTTGGCTTCAACACTGATCCTGATTTCCCTTATTAGACATGATCGAGCCACTTTCCTTGTTTTACTCTTACATCCGACAAGGATGTATAATTGTTGAAGTTCATCCATGTGTTATTTAACAGTAGGCCTCATACTGTCAAAGTTAGCTTTGTTTAAGTCCAGGACCCTAGTTTCAGATGTAATTGTGTCACTCTCCATCTTAATGAAGATTTCTATCATATTTGCACTTTGAGTGCGAGCAGCAGCGAAGGTAAGACAGTTTGTTTTAAAATTACTTACCGGTAGCGGGCAGCGGTGTTTTTTTCTCTCTTTACAGAAAGAGCGGGAGCAGCAGGGGGAAGTGACGAAGACCGGAGGGGCAGCCGGGTAGGTTTTTTTTCCC
>NC_057730.1:56640604-56645921 GCF_004010195.1 Chiloscyllium plagiosum | reverse complement strand
CGTATGGAGTCAGCTATTATGAGGGGGCATAGCTTTAAATTAAGGGGGGGGGGTAGGTATAGGACAGATGGTACGGGTATGTTCTTTACTCAGCGAGTCGTGAGTTCGTGGAATGCCCTGCCAGTAGCAGTGGTGGACTCTCCCTCATTATGGGCATTTAAGCGGGCATTGGATAGGCATATGGAGGATAGTGGGCTAATGTAGGTTAGGTGGGCTTGGATCGGCGCAACATCGAGGGCCAAAGGGCCTGTACTGCGCTGTATTCTTCTATGTTCTATGTTCTATTATGATCACTCTTCCCCAAAGCACCTTGACCACAATGTTGCTAATTAATCCTCTCTCATTACATAATACCCTGTATAAGATGGCCTGCTCTCTAGTTGGTTCATATTGGATAGGAAACCATCTCTCTTACATCTCAGAAATTCCTCCTCCATTGCGTTGCTACCAGTTTGTCAGTCCAATCAATATGTAAATTGAAGTCACCCATAATAACTGCTGTACCCTGATTGCAAATTTCCTGTTTGACACAGTTCTCAACCTCACAGCTATTGTTTGGTAGTCTGTACACATCTCTCAGTAACGTCTTTTCCCCTTGGTGTTCTGCAGCTCCACCCCTACAGATTCCACACCCTCCAGACCAATGTCCTCCCTTGCTATTGGCTTAATCTTCTCCTTAACCAGCAACACCATCCCACTTCCCTTTTCTTTATGTCTATCTTCCCTGAAAACTCAATAACCCTGGATGTTGAGTTCCCAGCCTTGGTCATCCTGGAGCCAGGTCTCCGTGATTCCAATTACATCTCATCCATTAATAACTGTCTGCACAGGTGATTCACCCACCTTCAGGCTTGTTTTGTTTTTGACGTTTATTGTCTGTTTAGAATCATGACGTACTGCGGCCCTTTTTGATGTTTGCCTTTGGATTCTCTGCCTTCCACTTTCACTTTTCCCATCACTGTCACTTGCTCCTGTCCCCACTTCCCTCCAACTTCCTGCATTGGTTCCCATCCCCCTGCCATATTAGTTGAAACCCTCACCAACAGCACTAGCTAACTCTCCCCCCAGGACATTGGTTCCAATCCTGCCCAGGAGCAGACCGTTCAGTTTGTACTGGTGCCACCTCCCCCAGAGCTGGTTCCAATGTCCCAGGAATTTGAATCCCTCCCTCTTGCACCATCCTTCAAGTGACAGGGTTAGGTTTAGAGTAAGCTATCTTAACTATCCCACCATTTCTATTCTGACGAGTATGCGGCACTGGTAGCAATCCTGTGATCACTACCTTTGAGGTCCTATTTTTTAGTTTAACTCCTAACTCCTAAACTGGAGAAGGTTTGGAAGAAATTTATCAGGATGTAGCCGGTTATGAAAGGTTTGAGTTATAAAGAAAGGCTGGATAGGCTGGGACTTTCTTTACTGGAGCATAGGAAGTTGAGAGGCGACCTTATAGAAATTTATAAAATCATGAGGGGTATAGATACAGTTAATGATAACTGCCTTTTCCCTGGAATGGGGGATTTCATACGGGGGTGGGGGGGGGCACATTTTTAAGGTGAGAGGAGAGAGATTTTAAAAAAGACATGACGGGCAAATTATTTTACACAGAGGGTGGGTTCGTGTGTGGAATTAACTTTCTGAGGAAGGGGTGGATGTGGGCACAATTACAACATTTAAAAGACATTTGGATAGGTACATGAATAGGAAAGATCTGGAAGGATATGGGCCAGGGGCAGGCAGGTGGGATTAGGTTAAATTGAAATATGTGTCTGGTTGGACGGAAGGGTCTGTTTCTGTGCTGTTTGACTCAATGACTCTGTAAGGATGTGGATAAGGATGAGGATTGAAATCAGGATGAGGATGAAGATGGAGACAGGAGTGAGATGGTGTGTGGGAAGGTTTGCTGACAATAAAATATTTGCAGAAAATTAGTTGATCTGTTTTCAAGCTTCTCTGTTAGGAAGATGTCTTTAACCCTGCCAACAATTAGCATTTTCCCTTTTGAAGTTATTTAAAGAACCAGCTACAGATTGGAAATATATCACAGCTTTCCCTTCTCTGTCTGTGTTTAAGTACAATCAACCACATAAGGATTAAAAATCGTTTGTGATATACATATTCAAACAGCTTTCTGACACATACCAGCTCCAAAAATCAAAAAGGTGAACAAATTAGTCGATGTTAATTAATTTTGCAATCTTAGCTCCTTCTTATTATGAGCTCAGGTTGTAGAACACTGTTGAAATGAAATTTATAAACTTTTCTCAATTTTTCTTGGTATTAATGGAATAGTCTTATTTCTGAGGTTCAGCAGATCAGATGTTAGTGATTATATATTGATGGGTTTCCATTCTATACATTTACCTTTACTGCCCGGTTAATCACCCCTTACATGTTTTTCATCAATCTGTTTGGACAAATCTCCAATACAGGTGGGACTTGAACCTGAACCTTCTGGTCCGGACACTGGGACATTACCACTACTACAAGAGCTCTCAAAACACATCAGACAGGGTTCAGAGCGTGGCAGTCTATGACTGACCAGGAATCTCTTTGCTCTTGCCATCTGGTGGGAGTGTGTGCTAGAAGGGTTTACAAGTCACACCTTCTTTCACCATTCCATGCTGGAGAGACACTTGAGCCCAGACCTTCTAGCTCTGAGTAAGGGATGCTACTCACTGCACCATGTTATTGCATTGAAAGGAGGAGTCTATTGGATATTAAACGCCATCACTCCAGCAGCTGTGTGATAATTGTAAATGACTAATTAAAACTATCAATTTTCCTTCATTATTGTTATACAGATCAAAACAGACTGTCACTAAGTTTCTTTTAAAAGCTCAAGAATAACTTATTAAAACTAACATTTTAAAGATGGGAAGAACTGCTAAACAATGAAGCTATGTTGCAGGATTAAATTATTACCCCCTTAATCCTAAAATATTATCTAGGACAATTAAACTGAATCACTTAATCAATCTCTCTCACACACATACATACATTTATATGCACACATAGTCGCACACACTCACAGACGCACACACATACACATTCACTCACATGTTCACATTCACACAGACACAGTCATGCACATATGCTCTCTCTCTCTCTCTCTCACACACACACACACATCCAAGTTGGGAAAATCCTGTGATCATCAATGTAAATTAAAGGGCAGAATAAGCTGATTTTCTCACAGATCCTTCAGTTTCTTGACAATTAGGTTACATTGCTGTTGGCTGCAGAACAATAGTAGACTCTCAGTTCAAGTAGAAGGTCAGTTAGGCATAGGTCTCATGATCAAGTCAGCTGTTCATTTTTAAAGTTTGCAGGAAGGTCAGAGACATTGATTCCTAGAGTATTCTCTCATTGTCAGTGATCATTCAAAGAGATAATTCTTAAACTAGTTTTGTTATATGTAGATACTCACTGAGAGAGAGAAAGAAAGATGGACGGAGGGAGATAGTATTGTTTCTTCCCAAGCCCAATGGCAATCAAAGAATCCTCAAAGCTGTGCTAAAACAGAATGCAAAACGTCCAGAGGCTGTTGCTAAGTAATGCTTCAGCACTAAGCCCCCTTCAAATTACAGCCTGATTTCCAAGAAATTAAGGGCAGAAGCAATTTTTTTTATCGCATTTAAAAGGTTTGCTCTCAAAATCCTTTTTGGCAGAAAACCATCAGTTCTTCTGACAGTTTGATTCCAAATAAGGTCACCTGGTACATCCTTTGCAACCCAGAAATTTTTCAAATCTGCACTTTCTTCTAATTTAAATTACAAATATGTGCCCTCAACCAACAGTCACAAAACATCTTGCATTTGTCCTTTCGAACTGAGTTTTAAAAAGCTGAGTCTGCGTATATGGATAGGAGATGTAGAACCTAGACCTTCAGTTTGAGAGCTAGGAACACTACCACTGCATCAGTCACCCTGTGCAGCAGTGAATCAGAGATCCTTTGACTTTCAAGTTTTTTAAATTATGTATTTGTTTTAAGGATTGTGGAGTCAACATGGGCTTACGGAGGTAGAATACAGATCAGCCAAGGTTTAACTTAATGGTGAAACAGACACTTGCAGTTCTTCTGTTCATATCTCAGGTGGAGAAGGTAAAACTGCCTTGTGCTGAGTCTTCACTCCACAATTACTCCATCCTTCATTAGATAAACAGATAAATCCCATCGACACATGACTCAGAAATATCAAAGAGTTTTATCGTCCCAAGCATGCAATATAAATGCAACATTTTAAAATGCTAAATCTCTATGGAAGAGTTGATTCAAGCAATCTGGAAAGTGTCTCAACTGAGACTGGCATGTATTACCACTGGATCATATCCGGGAATTAAATGTCTCCTGCTCTCTCTCTTGTTCATTATATTTTCTAGCTTTCAAATTGTAGCCTCTTTGAACGCATTTGCTGAAGAATAAACTTTAGACCTTTCATTGGTGGTTACACTAAATTATACTAAAATTCCAAATATTAATAAGAATAAATGACTGATATTTGGACTAACATTATATATTCCAAAGGTGAGAATCAACATGACTGTATAATTTTCCGTACATTTACTTTATACACACAGATGTGTGTATCTGCAAACAGATGAGCTAGAATATAGCATTTATGTAACATATGATCTGATTCTGCTCTAATTCCATGTTCCTGTTTACTCCAAATAACCAATGATTCTCTGCCCAACAAGAGCATTGAGACCTTTCTGATTTTGATTGTTTAATTTTTGATTAATTTGTTTTGGAGCTGTGAACTGTGGGGGAGAGCTGAAGCTGAACTTTTCCTGAAAGCTATGAGAACAAACAAACTGATAGTTTTGATGAGGCTGGCATGGAAGTTAATTGCAGACTGATTCTTGCTCAATGGACTCATAGACGTTTTGACTCCAATGAGGCATTATGCTCAGGTAGATAGAACATAGAAGAATACAGCGCAGTACAGGCCCTTTGGCCCTCGATGTTACACCGATCCAAGCCCAAAATGGCAAATGTTTTGAATGTTAACAGGAGCCCAAAAGAATGTTGAAAAAAACCCCGAGTTTGTGCTGGTCCTGAACTGTATTTCTGTCAGCAGGATTGTGTCTGCCATGGCTACAGAGGTTTAATTGCCCCCTGGTGAAAGTGAGGACTGCAGGTGCTGGAGATCAGAGTTGAGAGAGTGGTGCTGGAAAAGCACAGCCGGTCAGGCAGCATCCGAGAATCGACATTTTGGGCAAAAGCCCTTCATCAGTAATGAGGCTGGGAGCCTCGGGGGTGGAGAGATAAATGGGAGGGGCATGGGGCTGGGGGGGAGTAGCTGAGAGTGCTATA
>NC_057730.1:56635197-56639454 GCF_004010195.1 Chiloscyllium plagiosum | reverse complement strand
TCCAGGAAGGGGAGGGTGGTGTCAGAGATGATCCAGGAAGGGGAGGGAGGTGTCAGAGATGATCCAGGAAGGGGATGGGGTTGTCAGAGATTGTCCAGGAAGGAGAGGGTGGTGTCAGAGATGGTCCAGGAAGGGGAGGGGGGTCTCTGACATGGTCCAGGAATGGGAGGGAGGTGTCTGACATGGTCTAGGCAAACCTAAGTATAGGGTGGAATGTGTTGGTGAAGTTTATGAGCTGTTCAACCTCCTCATGGGAGCATGAGGTGGCACCAAAGCAGTAATTGATGTAGCGGAGGAAGAGGTAGGGAGTGGTGCCTGGGTAGCTGCGGGTAGCCGACAAAGAGACAGGCATAGCTGGGGCCCATGCGGGTGCCCATGGCTACCCCTTTCGTCTGGAGGAAGTGGGAGGATTCAGGGGAGAAATTGTTGAGGGTGAGGACCAGTTCAGCCAATGAAATGTGAGTGTTAGTGGAAGAGTACTGGTTGGAAGGTCAGGAGAGGAAGAAACGGATGGTTTGAAGGCCCTGGTCATGGCGGATGGAAGTGTAGAGGCATCAGACATCCATGGTGAAGATAAGGTGTTGGGGGTCAGGGAAATGGAAGTCTTGGAGGAGGTGGAGGGCATGGGTGGTGTCCCGAATGTTTGTGGGGAATGTATCTGCTCCACCTTCCTCTCTGACCTATCACCTTTACCCCCACCTCCATCCACGTATTGCACTCTCAGCTACCTTCCCCCCAGCCCCACCCCCTCCCACTTATCTCACCACCCCCGAGCCTCCTAGCCTCATTATTGATGAAGGGCTTTTGCCCGAAACGTACTGAAGGTGAGCTGCTATAATCTCAGCTATCAGTATTATGTTAATATTCCTCAGAGCCTGCTAGAAACTGTTTGCATTGGCCAGTGCCTTCAGGAACTAAACAAGGTACATTCCTTTATGGATCATGACAGCTGAACTGGCCGTGTTCCATCTCATTTATCTTTCTTGTGATCTATCCTTTTGCTGTGTCTGTCTCTCTGTCAGTCTCTGTGTAAACAGGGGCTCGAATCAAAGAAACATTCCAGGCACTGAATTCCAGATTTCCACCACTATCTGAGCGACAAAATCCTCACATTCTCTCGAAACTCCACTCCCTTCCTTTACCTTAAATCTATTCCCTCAGTCATCTGTCCAACAAGGGGAAATGTCCCTTCCTGTCTCTGCCCCTCATAATTTTATCGATCTCAATCCTGTCCCCTTTCAGTCTCCTCTGCTCTGTCCAATCTCTCTCAATCACTGAAACTCTCCATTCCAGGCAACATCCTGGGAAATCTCCCTCTACCCCCTTTCCAGTGCTATCACATCCCTCCTATAATGTGGATTTCACTTATCCCACCACCCTAAGAGACCTTTGTATGTCCCTTTGATCCTCAGTGCTTCCCAGGATCCTACCATTCACCATGATCCTATTGATCCGACATTCAAGTCCAAATTGTTTATATATCCTACAAACAACAAGGGCCCCAAAACTGACCCCATTGGTCCCAGGCTTCCAGTCACAAAAACACCCCTCAACCACCATCCCCTGCTTCCTGCCACTCAGCCAATTCTGGATCTATTTCCTAAATTCTCTTGGATCCCATGGGCTCTTACTTCTGCTATCAGTCTGTTATGCAGGACCTTACCAAGATCCTTACTGAAGTCCAAGTAGACAATGTCAAAGTCTTTGCTATCATCTGTACACCTGGTCATCCCTTATAGAATTCAGACATGACCTCCCCTTAACAAACCCAGGCTGACTGTTCTTGTTTAATCCCTGACTCTCCAAATGTAGATTAATTCTGTCCCTCAGAATTGCTTCCAATAGTTGCCCGACCACTGAGGTTAGTCTGACTGGCCTGTCATTCCCTGGGTTTTCCCTTACTGCCTTTTTGAATAATGTTACGACATTGGCTATCCTCCGGTGGCATCTCTCCCACAGCCAGAGAGGAATTGAAGATTATTGCTAGTGCTCCTGTTATTTTCTTCCATGCCTCACTCAACAACCTGAGATTCAATCCAACTGAACCTGGAAATATATCAACCTGTATGCCTGCCAGACCACTCAGAACCTCCTCTCTGTCTTTAATTATATCACAGTCTTTCTCCCTGATTTCTCTCCCCTCATCTAAGTCATTGAGGTGAATTGTAAAAAATTGAGGCCCTCCACCATACAGTCCGTGTACACTCCATGCATCACATGCTACTAACCAGGAAAAGGTCCATTTATACACCCTGTTTCCTAGCAACCAGCTAATCTTCTATTTGTGTTGCCCCCTACACCATGAGCTTTTATGTTTCACAATAACCTTCCACATGACACCCTGTCAAATGCCTTCTGAAAATCCATCTACATTCTCTCCTTTATCAATAGCATGAATCCTTCAAAGGATTTAATAAACTGGTTAAACATGACTTCCCTATAACGGCACCTTTCTGCTTCTTCTCAATTCCCTTGCATTTTTTTAAGTGATCATTGGTTCTTACATTTCCACAGAACAATGTCAGACTAACTGGCTTGTAGTTCCTTGCCTTCTGCCTCCTTCCCTTCTTGAACAGCAGAGTTATATTCACAACTTTGCAGTCTGAAAGGGAATTTTATAAAATTAATACCATTACATCCACTCCTCAGTAGCCATATCTTTGTGACCATAGGGTGAAGTCCATCTGATCCAGAGACATGTGAACCAACATCTCCAGCAATTTGATGATGGCTCAACAAATCCCTATAGTGCAGAAAGAGGCTATTCAGCTCATTGAGTCTACACTGACCCTCTGAACAGTATCCCACCCAGACTGACTCCCTAACCTATCCCTGTAACATTGCATTTCCCATGGCTATCCCATCTAATGTGCACATCCCTGCACAATATGGGCAATTTCCCATGGCCAATCCACCTGGCCTACACATCTTCGGACTGTGGGAGGAAACCGGAGCACCCGAAGGATACTCACGCAGACACGGGGAGAACGTGCAAACTCCACACAGTCATTTAAAGTTGGCACCGAACCCCGGTCCCTGGTGCTCTGAGACAACAGTGTTAATCACTGAGCCATTGTGTCCCCTAGTTTGCTCAGTATCATTTCCTTCATGACTGGAATTTCTCCCAGTTTCTCTCTCTTCTATCTTTTCCCAGTACCAATGTGAACCACAGCCTCTGTCCTTTCACCAGAAGAATATCCTGCAGCCATTCTGTGATGTCAATGACCCATGCCGCCCTGGAATCACATCAGTATCTGGCTACTCCTCAAACTAAAGAGCCTCCTGTCTGTAATGCACATGGACCTTTCTCCTTCCCTATGTACAGACAGGCCCTCTACAGTGCCAAAGGCTTGTTTCTCCTCTCTCTCTCTCTCTCTCTCTGTCTCTCTCTCTCTCTCTGTCTCTCTCTCTCTCTGTGCTTCCCATGGTCCACACTTTCTCTTGTAATAGTTCAGAGTGCCAGAAAATCCAATAAATATTCATCTCTGCTTCCTGAGACCCAACCAACTGATCTGATTGCTTATGGTGTTTTTATAGGACTGAGTCCTATTCCAGATTGCACACTGGCTGAGAGTAATCATTTGTCATCGCTTTATAAATTTCCATCTCGTTGGTAAGAAAGCAAATTCAACTAAAACATCTTTTTATTTACACATTGACAGCATTCACCTACTGTAATGTACTGTTAAAGTAATGAGATAGTGTGTTTTGGATGAGTTGGCAGCGAGGGTATTGGGATGGATGTGGTGTCTATAGATGTCAGTAAAGTGTTTAATACAGTTCCCCATTGTAGCTCCATGTGACAAAAGGGACATGGTACATGGACACACGGTTTAATGAGTCACGAGAAACAAAAGGTAGTCCAAAACAGAAGGCATTTAGGTGGCATTACCCTCCAGTGAACAGGCACATATCAGAACACAGGAACAGAAGTAGGCCATTCAGCCCCTCAAGCATGTTCTACTATTCAATGAGATCATGACTGATCTGTGGCCGAACTCCATATACCTGCCTTTGGCCCATACCCCTTTGCTTAACACAAATGTATCAACCTCACATTTAAAATTAATAACTGATCTAGCATTCACTGCTGTTTGTGCAAGGGAGGTCCTAGGGAGTGTTGCTGAACAAAGAGACCTTGGAGTGCAGGTTCATAGCTCCTTGAAAGTGGAGTCGCAGGTAGATAGGATAGTGAAGAAGGCATTTGGTATGCTTTCGTTTATTGGTCAGAGTATTGAGTACAGGAGTTGGGAGGTC
>NC_057730.1:56619555-56635150 GCF_004010195.1 Chiloscyllium plagiosum | reverse complement strand
CAGGGAGTCCAGAACTAGAGGGCATAGATTTAGGGTGAGAGGGGAAAGCTAAGGGGCAACTTTTTCACGCAGATGGTGGTACGTGTATGGAATGAGCTGCCAGAGGATGTGGTGGAGGCTGGTATAATTGCAACATTTAAAAGGCACCTGGATGGGTATATGAATAGGAAGGGTTTTGAGGGATATGGGCCGTGTGCTGGGAGGTGGGACTAGATTGGGTTGGGATATCAGGTCGGCATGGACGGGTTGGGCCGCAGGGTCTGTTTCTGTGCCTGAAGGTCTTTTTATCTCGATGACAAGATTCCAAATCTGCAATCTAGGTTTTTTCACTGAAGACCATTGCGCTGACATTAAACGTTTCAAATTTATCATCAGCTTCTTCCTTTTTATTCTTTCATCTGTCATCAAGGAAATCATTGGGATGAGTCTGTCCACCATGCTCTGCACCAATTAATGTGAAACAAATAAAATCCTGCTGACAAGTCAATATAATTCTTGATACAAAATGGCACAGGGCTAGTGGCATTTCATTGCTTCAGAAAAACAATAGCCTATTTCAGATGACAATCTTAGCACAATGTTATTACTGAGCTTGGCAACCTCCCTCAATTACAATATCAGAGATTACATCAGATATTTACTTACTGAGGAACAAACATCATCCTCACTTCTGGTAAATGTAGCACTTTACAGCTGACTAAAGAGTTCATGCATCACATGTCATAAAGCCTTCATTATTTATCCCACAATTTATAGATTTATTACACAATCACGGTTGAAGTGGCTGTATCTATGCTATGAGCATTAACTTGTCAATTTAAGTTTCATTTCATATCTCGGAAACCTACCAGTGCTTCAAGTGTTTCAAGGTTAATTTAGAAAGACCAATCAACAGATATCAGCTAGAATGTTAAAGCAGTGCTAAGGTATTAACAATGACATTTATATTAGAAATGAAACTTAAAAAGAACTGGAGATAAGGAGCCAACCCAACAGTTGCAAACTTGAACTCTAAACATTTCAGCAAAATATTTGTCCTGGGATATAAAAGACAATCTTCCTCTGGTAAAAATAACAAAGTTCTCCAGATTCCTGCTTCAAAAACAGAAACGGAAACAAAAGCTAAATCGTTGTTATTATGTATCAGACAATATCAGCTAGTTAGACATTAATATTTCACCGAGGAACATTGTGCATTCCACATTGTATGATGGAGAAAATACGTACCAAAGGTTCACACACCCATCATGGTATCTCTCAGAGCAGTCCTCTCACATCCTAAAAACTAAGAACTATGGAGGGTTTGGAGAGGGTACAGAAGTTACCTGGTTTGGAGAGTATTAACTATGAGGAGGAATTGGACAAACTTAGTTCATTTCCACTTGAACAAAGAATGAGGGGTGAATTGATAGAAGTTTACAAAATTATAAGGGGCATGGATAGAATGGAGAATCAGAGTCTATTTCCCAGGATAGAAATATCAATTACTAGGGGAAGTTTAAAAAAGGGGTAAGTTTAAAGGAAATGTGAGAGGCCAGGTTTTTTACACAGAGGGTGTTAGGTGCCTGGAACGTGCTGCCAGAGGAGGGGGTGGGTACAATGGCAACGTTTAAGAGGTATCTTGACAGATACATGAATAAGCAGGGAATAGAGGGATATGGACTGCATACAGGCAAAAGGCTTCATGTGTATGTACAGGCTTGATGGACCGAAGGGCCTGTTCCTGTGCTGTACTGTTCTTTATTCTTTGTAACTGCAGATGCTGGAGATCTGAAACACACAGAGAAAGTGCTGACTAAGATCAGGCAGTATGTGCGGAGAGAGAAATGGACAAAGAGTCCCTGGACTCAAAATGTTAACTCTACTTCTGTATAGGGAGGCAATGATTCAATGAAGTTATCATGAGACCTTTAATCCAGAAACCCAGCTAATGTTCTGGGGACCCAGCAACGACATAAAATCGAACTATGAATTGGCCTACATGTGACTCCAGACCCACCGCAATGTGGTTGACTCTCAGCTGCCCTCTGAAATGACCCACCAAGCCACTCAGTTGTATCAATTGCTACAAAATCTCAACAAAGAAATGAAATTGGACAGACCACCTTACATTACAAGGCATTTGAAATGACAATGGCAGAAACAGCCCCATGCCAAACCCTGCAAAATCTTCCTCACTAACATCTGCGGGCTAGTGGTAAAATTGGGAGAGCTGTCTCACAGACTAGTCAAGGATCAGCCTGACATAGTCACACTCACGGAGTCCTACCTTACAGACAATATCCCAGACACTACCATCACCATCCCTGGATAGGGCCCATCCCCCTAGCAGGACAGACCCAGCAGAGATGGCAGCACAGTGGGATGGGGTCTGGGGATGTACTGTCTGAGAGTGGGGGGGAAGGCAGATTCAGTTTAGTAATTCAAGAGGAAGTTAGATAGATCTTTGAAAATGAGGAACAATGTGTGATAGGGTTGCAGAGAGAAAGCAGGAGAATGGCACAAAGTGAAAACCAGTACAGGCACAATGGGCTGAACGCCTTCCTCCAGTACTGTAACAATTCAGTGATCCTGAGACAAATCACATTCACCATTTTAATACTTTCTCCTTTACAATATTTATATCTATCCATGGTTTTCCCTCACCCAAGTCTTCCATCCTTCTCTGTCCCTGTAAACAAAGTGGGTGATAGCACCCTCAGTAAACACTGTACAATTAATACAGTCTGAAAACACTGGATTAGTGGTGCTGGAAGAGCACTCCTCGGATGCTGCCTGAACTGCTGTGCTCTTCCAGCACCACTAATCCAGAATCTGGTTTCCAGCATCTGCAGTCATTGTTTTTACCTCGTCTGTAAACACTGTATAATTAACACACTCAGTGAACATAGACTTGCCTTTTCCCTTCATTCAGCTCATCTTGAAAGGAATTGATGCAGTTATATTTCCCATCTCAGTGACTGAATTGCTGTGAGAGAATGCTGGCTGTGAATCCTACTCTTCCCATTTGAAATTCCTATCAGAGTCAGTGCTGGTAGTGAATGAAATATTTATGCTTGAGAAACCTTTGCTGACCCTTCCCATGGTAGGATGTTTCTCAGTGTGGTTATAAATCTTTATTGGATATTTCAATAAAAAATTGATGTGCCAGAGAGACCAGTCCTCCCGTGACCTGGGGGCCCTGAAAGAAAGGTTTTGCATTTACCGGTCTGCTCTCAGAGCTGAAAAGGTCGGGAAATGTTGAAACCAGTGAAGGGCTGATGAAACGTAGAGACTGCGTCATTGAGATGAAGCAGTCAACTTACCCCACCAGCTGCAATGAGCAGGTTTTCCCTGATGCTGGTTGGGATATCTAAAATAAAACTGGCCAGGAGCCATTACAATCCTTCAAAATAATTCAATTGGATTTTTCACATCAATGTGTGAGGGCATGCAGCCTCTCCTGATGGGAGTGTCCACCCACTCCCTCCCCCCCACCCCCCACCCCCCACCACTGAAACCCCCGGGAAACAACTTCAATCTCAAACCCAAGTGGGACTTGAACCCACAACCTTCCTGCTGAAGGTGGCTGGATGCTGCCGACCATTCATAGCTTCTTACTGAACTAACACCACAGAGACTGGGATCCCGTCACCAAGTAGTCCATTATTTACACTCGGAGAGGCCCTGACACTGACCCAGCTCCCTCAGAGCCAGCTCTCAGAATGAACACAACCTCACACACTCCTGTTTCTTTTTTAAAATTTTATGAAACAATTCACAATTTACAAAACAATTAACATTAACAGCTGTATACAAAGAAACAGCAATTTTACGAGGGAGGGGAATGGCAAAGCCAAGCCCCAAACCCTGGCATTTAACTGGTTTTCAGGGAAATGAGCACAAACCTCAAATCTCAGTTTCAATCACCACAAAACAGTGACAATGACAAGTACACACAAGACAGTCCAATTACATAAACAGTGCATACAATACAGACCCCCAGAAACCCAGCAAGACTCCCTGTTCCTCCCAACTTTCAGCCACTCTAAGGCAGCCCACTCCCGTTTATATCTGTCAGCCAGGGCTCCCTGATTGGAGCAGGTTAACAGCCCCAATCAGGGAACTCAGATTCTATGAGGTCCACCTGGCTGACCTCATTATAATTACTTCAGTTACTGCTCACAGGAAATCAACCCCAATTTCCCAGATTTGTCACAAGTGTGAAAAGATTTAGTGAAATTTTCCAGAGTTCCCAGTTGAAAAATCAGGTGGAAAGAAAACACTCACCAGGTTTTTGTACTTAAAGTTTATTCTGAACAAACTTGATAAATGACAATTATGGAATATTAACGCTAATAACTCAACAATTTAAACAGTATTTCTTCCTAAACAAAACACCTGATCGTAGCAGAGAGATCTCGGTGTCCAGATCCCTGAAAGTTGCCACCCAGGTTGATGGGGTTGTTAAGAAGGCATACGGTGTGTTAGCTTTTATTGGTAGAGGGATTGAATTTCAGAGCCATGAGGTCATGCTGCAGCTGTACAAAACAGTACAAAACAGCTGTATAGAACATTCCAGCACAGTACAGGTCCTTCGGCCCTCGATGTTGCACCGATCTGTGAAACCAATCTGAAGCCCATCTAACCTACAGTATTCCATTTTCATCCATATGTTTATCCAATGAGCATTTAAATGCCCCTAAACTTGGTGAGTCTACTACTGTTGCAGGCAGTGCGTTCCACAGCCCTACTACTCTCTGAGTAAAGAAACTACCTCTGACATCTGTCCTATATCTATCACCTCTCAATTTAAAGCTATGTCCCCTCGTGCTAGCCATCGCTATTGTAGGAAAAAGGCTCTCACTGTCCACCCTATCAAACCCTCTGATTATCTTATATGTCTCAATTAAGTCACCTCTCAACCTTCTTCTCTCTAACGAAAACAGCCTCAGGTCCCTCAGCCTTTCCTCGTAAGACCTTCCCTCCATACCTGGCAACATCCTGGTAAATCTCCTCTACACCCTTTCCAAAGCTTCCACATCCTTCTTATAGTGTGGTGACCAGAACTGCACGCAATACTCCAAGTGCAGCCACACCAGAGTTTGTACAGCTGCAGCATGACCTCATGGCTCTGAAACTCAATCCCGCTACCAATAAAAGCTAACACACCGTATGCTTTCTTAATAATCTTATCAACCTGGGTGGCAAACTTCAAGGATCTATGTACATGGAGACCGAGATCTCTCTGCTCATCTACACTGCCAAGAATCTTACCATTAGCCCAGTACTCTTTATTCCTGTTGCTCCTTCTAAAGTTAGTCACCTCACACTTTTCCGCATTAAACTCCATTTGCCACCTCTCAGCCCAGCTCTGCAGCTTATCTATGTCTCTGTTACCTGCAACATCCTTCCGCACTATCCACAACTCTACTGACCTTAGTGTCATCCACACATTTACTAACCCTTCTTTCTACGCCCTCATCCAGGTAATTTCTAAATATGACAAACAGCAGTTGCCCCAAAACAGATCCTTGTGGTACACCACTAGGATGAACTCCAGGATGAACATTTCCCATCCCTCTGTCTTCTTTCAGCTAGCCGATTTCTGATCCAAACTGCCAAATGACTCTCAATCCCATGCCTCCGCATTTTGTTCAATAGCCTACCGTGCACAACCTTATCAAACACCTTACTGAAATCTATATACACCACATCAACCGCTTTACCCTCATCCACCTGTTTGGTCACCTTCTCAAAGAACTCAATAAGGTTTATGAGGCACGACCTACTCTTCACAAAACTGTATTGACTATCCCTAATCAATTTACTCCTCTCTAGGTGATTACAAATCCTATCTCTTATAATCCTTTTCAACACTTTACCCCCAACCAAAGTAAGGCTCATTGGTCTATAATTACCAGGGTTGTCTCTACTCCCCTTCTTAAACAAGGGAACAACATTTGGTATCCTCCAGTCTTCTGGCACAACTCCTGTCAACAATGACGACATAAAGATCAAAACCAAAGGCTTGGCAATCTCCTCCCAGGCTTCCCATAGAATCCTTGGATAAATCCCATCCGGCCCAGGGGACTTATCTATTTTCACACTTTCCAGAATTGCTAACACCTCCTCCTTGTGAACCTCAATCCCATCCAGTCTAGTAGCCTGTACCTCAGTATTCTCCTCAACAACATTGTCTTTTTCTCATGTGAATACTAATGAAAAGTATTCATTTACTGCTTCCCCATCTCCTCTGACTCCATGCATAACTTCCCACTACTGTCCTTGATTGGCTGTAATCTTACTCTAGTCATTCTTTTATTCCTGATATACTTATAGAAAGCTTTACGGTTTCCTTGATCCTATCCACCAACAACTTCGCATGTCCCCTCCTGGCTCTTCTTAGCTCTTTCCTTATTCCTTCCTGGTTAACTTGTAACTCTCAAGCCTCCTAACTGAGTCTTTACGTCTCATCCTAACAGAAGCCTCCTTCTTCCTCTTGACAAGAGATTCAACTTCCTTTGTAAAGCATGGCTCCCTCACCAAACCACTTCCTCCCTGCCTGACAGGTACATATTTATCAAGAACACACAGTAGCTGGTCCTTGAACAAGCTCCACATTTCAATTGTGCCTGTCCATGCAGTTTCCTTCCCCATCCTATGCATCCTAAATTTTGCCTAATCATATCATAAGTGCCATTCCCCCAGCTATAACTCTTTCCCTGCAGTATATACCTATCCCTTTCCATCACTAAAGTAAACTTAGCTGAATTGTGGTTACTATCCTCCAAATGTAACACTTGGCCAGTACCAAATCCAATGTGGCCTTGTCCATTGTTGGCCTGTCTATATACTGCATCGGAAACCATCTGCACACATTGGACAAAAACTGACCAATCTAAAGTACCTGAACTGTGGTATTCCCAGTTAATATTTGGAAAGTTAAAGTTCCCAATGACAACTATCCTGTCACTCTCACTCCTATTGAGGATCATCTCCTTTCCTCTACATCTCTGGAACTATTTGGAGGCCTAGAGAAAACTCCCAGCAGGGTGACTTCTCCTTTCCTGTTTCTAATCTCAGCCCATTCTACCTCAGTAGCTGAGTCCTCAAACATCCTTTCTGCAACTGTAATACTGTCCTTGACTAACAGTGCCACACCTCCCCCTGTTTCACCATTTTCTCTGTTATTACTGAAACATCTAAATCCTGGAACCTGCAACAACCATTCCTGTCCCTGCTCTATCCATGGTTCCGAAATGGCCACAACATCGAAGTCCCAGGTACCAACCCATGCTGCAAGTTCACCCACCTTATTCCGGATGCTCCTGGCACTGAAGTAGACACACTTCAAACCAGCTTCTTGCTTGCCGATGCCATCTTGCGATCTTGAAATCTTCGTTCTGACTTCACTACTCTCATCCTCCTGTATACTCAAATTACAATTTCTGTCCCCATCCCCCTTCTGAATTAGTTTAAATTTGGTAATTAATAGCTGAAGTATAAAAGTGATACCATTGTAAAAAAAAGATAATTAGAATAAAGTGACAAGACAAGATTGCTAGAATGATTAGTTAACAGCTTAAATAAGAAATGGCAGTCATGGAAGTTCAGGTGATGTGTTGTGGCTACTGCAGCGTGTGGGATCTTCTCGACTCCAAGGTGCCCAGATTGAACATATCAGGAGCAAGTGTCAGCAATTCGATCGGTTTTGGATGGGAGTTTAGTATCTGGAGTCTGAGCTGCGGACACTGTTCCATGTCAGGAAGGGGCGAGTTACTTGGACACTTGGCTTCAGAAAGCAGCCATACGCCTCAGACAGTGCATTACTCAGGGAGGTGCTGGTGTAGTGCAATGTCACCAGGCTAATAATCCACCAGCCCAAGATAATGCTTTGGACATTGGGTTCAAATCCCAAAACAGCAACTGTTGAACTTTGAATGCAACAATTTAAAAAAAAACCTGAAATAAAAAGTTAGCATAATGCTGACCATACAACCACTCTACACAGAGAGTGGTGGGTGCCTGGATGCATTGCCAGCGGTGGTAGTAGATTCAGTGACATTAGAGACATTTGAGCAACTGCTGGATAAGCACGTGGACAGCAGTAAATTGAGGGGTGTGTAGGTTAGGTTGATCTTAAATTAGATTAGATTAGATTAGATTCCCTACAGTGTGGAAACAGGCCCTTCAGCCCAACCAGTCCACACCGACCCTTCGAAGAGCAACCCACCCAGACCCATTCCCCTACATTTACCCCTTCACCTAACACTACGGGCAATTTAGCATGGCCAATTCACCTGACCTGCACATCTTTGGATTGTGGGAGGAAACCGGAGCACCCGGAGGAAACCACGCAGACACGGGGAAAATGTGCAAACTCCACACAGTCACCCAAGGCTAGAATCGAACCTGGGACCCTGGTGCTGTGAGGCAGCAGTGCTAACCACTGAGCCACCATGCCGCCCCTTTCTGAAATGGACAAGGACATCAATGAAAACGGGAGAAGGGTTCATCATGGGCCAAAGGGTCTGGACTGTGCTGCACTGTTCTATTTCTATAATTAAGCGTGGGCAATAATCACCAGCCTAGCCAGAGACACCCACATCCCATGAACTAAAATAAACTCAATTTAGTCGATGATCAAGGACTGGAGCATCCGAGGCAGGTACAAGGACGTGAGGAATAGCTTTTGAGGAAACTTGGGCAAGTTTCAAAACCAACAAAAAATTGAACTAACTGTTAAAAAAGAGGCAGAAAATAAATTATGAGGGTAACAAAAAAAAAGCCAAGAGCTTCTTGATGGAGATTACAAGGAAGAGAGAGGCCAAAGTGAATACACGTCCCTTAGAGAACGAGGCTGGGGAAACAACGACAGGGAACCAGGAAATGCTAGAGGAGTTGACGAGACATTTTGCATCAGTTCTCACAGTGGAAGATAATAATAGCAGTCTGAGCATACTGAATTACAGGGTGAAAGGTGGGGAAACAATAAATACAATAATCATCACAAGAGAAAACATGCTGAGAAAACTCATGGAGCTAACTCTGATAATTCCCCTGGACCTGATGGGATGCATCTTAGGATTTTAATATCAGCAGCTATGGAGATAATGAATGCAGAGCACATAATCTTCTAAGAATCCTTAGACTCTGGAAAGGTCAAGAGGATTCGAAAACTGTCAATATAGCACCCTTTTCCAAAAAGGGAGTGAGAAATAAAATAGGTTATGACAGGCCAGTTAGCTTAACATATTCAATAGGAAAGTGTTACGGTCGATTATAAAGGATGTAATACAGGGTATTTACAAATCCAAACAAAGTCAGCATGGCTTCATTGAGGGGAAAATCACACCTGATAAATTTAATAGAATTCTTTCAAGAGGGAACAAGAAGGATAGATAAAGGGGAACCAGCAGATGTAATATATTTGAATTTTCAAAAGGCAATCAAAAAGGTACTGCACATAAGGCTATGAAATGATATAAGAGCCCAAAGTGGGGAGCAGTATATTAATATGGAGAGACAATTGGATAATTAGTAAAATACAAAGTTGGAATAAAGGAGGCATTTTCAGGATGGCAATGTGCAATCAGTAGAGTCCCTCCGGGGTCAGTTCTGGGCTCTCAATAATTTACAATGTACTGAGATAAGGGAAGTGAACGCACTGTCATAAAGTTTGCAGATGACACAAACATAGTAGTAAGGTAGGTGGTGAGAAAGACACATAGAGCATGCAGAGGGATACAGACAGAAGAATAGTAAGTGAGTGAGCAAACACCCAGCAGAAAGAACAGAATGTGGGACAATGTGAGATTGTGTACTTGGGCAGAAGAATTGATTGATTGATTGAAGTATTGCCATGTATATTTGTTATATGTCGTTGTTACAACTCCAGTGAAAAGTGTTGTATAAAGCCACCGGTCTCTGGTGTCATCTTAAAATATAGAAATAAACCAGCTTTCAGTATAAAGGTGGGACAGTAGAGATATAAAGTTAAAACTTCAATAGTACAATCCTTCAGAAGGGCTCTTCCTCTCTGACCCTGAGACTGTCACCAGGATGAAGTGCACAGTCTGTCTTGAGTCCCTGCGCCGTACCACCACAGAACTGTCTCACCAGTCTTCAGTGCCAGCTTGCTATGACTCCTGTCGCTGTGAGACTGCCACTGGGTGGATCTCGACAACGCAGCCGTCCCTGAAGCTGCTGGGTCCCGCACAAGGCATTGGGCACAAACCCCCTTCTTCTGCCAACCGCTCAACTCCTTCTGCTGCCAACTGGAACAAAACTTACCTTTGACACGCTAGACACCTCCATGCTGTTCAAGCTCCCCTCAAGAAGGTAAGAAAGGTTAAAGTAAAAAGAAGCAGAGAGAGAAGAGAAACAAGGAAAGGCAGACAGAGTAGACAGACTCCAGGCTCCTGGACTCTGAGCAGCTGAATATTATTTGAATGGAGAAAGTCTGCAGAAAGCTGTAGCACAGAGCAGTTTAGGAATTTTCATCCGTAACTCACAAAACACTTGTGTCCGGGGAAGGCAAATGGAATGGAGTCATTTATTTCAAAGGAATTGGAAGTTTCAAAGGATGGATGGATGTTAAAACTGTACAAGTCACAAATCAGATCACACCTTGAAGACTGTTGGGCCCTTTATCTGAGGAAAGATGTACTGCCATGGGGGGAATCTAGAGAAAGTATGATTCTGGATATGAAGAGATTTCTTACAACATGGGTTGAGCAATTTTAGAAGGATGAGGGACAGTCTCATCAAAACATATAATAAGGTACTTAGCAGGTGGGTGTACAGCAGGATGCAGAGAGCGTGTTTCCCCTTGAGAGAAAGCCGAGGACCAAAGGTCATCATCTCGGAATATAGGTCGTACACTCAAGACAGAGCTGAGGGGGATTTTCTTCTCTCAGATTGGAATGAATCTGAAGAATTCTTTACCACAGAGGGCTGTCGAGCCTGGGCAATTAAATACATTCCAAGCTGAGAAGGACATATGTTTAATCAGTTGGGGCAGATTAACCTTCATGGGGCTATGAGAGAGAGGGAGAGAAAGGGAGACAGAGGGAGAGAGAGGGAGAAAGAGGGAGAGAAAGGGAGAGAGAGGGAGAGAAAGGGAGAGAGAGGGAGAGAATGGGAGATGGAGGCAGAAAAAGAGAAAAGAGAGAGATCTTTTTGATGCTTTCTCTCCTGTCCCACACAAGACACGGCCATCTTTTCAGGAGCCAATCATAATGCTGTTGCCAAGCAGCTGCCGACTGCTTCAGAACTCATTGGCTCCGAGGTGTCTACCTTTTGCTCTCAACATTCCCAGAAAACACATTACAGACAACTCACAGGATCCTTCAGTAAGATGGCCCATAAAACTGCTCCCATTTCTGCATAGTCTCCTTGGTTTAAAGCAGTTTTCCTTATTTTCTGTCCATAAGCCAAAAATAAAGCAGATAATAAGATATGGTCTTCACAAGGTGAATGTGATATGTGAGGCATGGTTACAAGAAACCTCTGCATATCCACAACCCTGTATACATACACACAAGGTATAAACTGCACAAATCTTCAAGGTAAAAACAATGACTGCAGATGCTGGAAACCAGATTCTGGATTAGTGGTGCTGGAAGAGCACAGCAGTTCAGGCAGCATCCAAGGAGCTTCGAAATCGACGTTTCGGGCAAAAGCCCTTCAGCAGGAATAAAGGCAGTGAGCCTGGAGCGTGGAGAGATAAGCTAGAGGAGGCCTAACTTATCTCTCCACTAATCCAGAATGCACAAATCTTCAGCAGAACAGTAAGTTCTCATATTCTTTGGGGCAGTATGTTCCTTTCTGACATATTCCCACTATTGCCTAGAGTCTCTGTCTCCGCCTGATTTCATTCACATTTTAAATTGTTACTTCCTGCAGGTTGCCATTCTTCAGGCTGAACACTTTCATCATCAGGAATGTGCAGGATTGCTCATATAAACCTAAGATTAGCCAGGAAGGACTAGGATATGAATCAGTGAATTACAGACCAGTTAGCTCCAAGATTAGTGGTAGGGAAAAGCTCCAGACATTTTACACAATGTTATCAAAGTTAATCTAAAATGTTTTCAAGCCATAAGGGAGATTCAATGTTTTAGAAGTGATAGGTCATGCCTCATAAATCTATTGACATTCCCACAAGAAATCATTAAATTAGCAGGTGAGAGTTTCACAGCCAGTATAATTGTTTTCACGTCTCAGAAAAAAATTGATAAAGGTTTGTCACACAGAATTTTAAAGAAAATGAAAGTATATTGAATTAAAATTCTAAATTGGAAATTGACTCAGTGTAAGGGCAGGCAGTTCAAAATCTGTTCTTTGTATTTGGGTCAAATGGTCTGTTCAGCAAATGTATAATCTAATGTTTATTGCCTGCTATGGACCTCCTGCTCTGCTTATGAATGACATATAAAATCATCAAGCTAAGTGGTCAAATGAGATAGCATTCAAGTTGCATGGACAAGTTAAGGATCTGGGTCCAGTTTAATGTGCTACACACCAGCAATCTCAACAAGAGGCAATCCAGCCATCACCCTCTGGACATTCAAACATCAAAATCCTGAGGAATATCATTGACAGAGATTGAACTGGACTCACTGGATCAAAACAATGGCTACAGAGCAGGTTAGAGGTTAAGAATTCATCTCCTGACTCCCCACACTCAGTCCACCATCTACAAGGCACAAGTCAGGAGTGTGATGGAATACTCCCCATTTGCCTGAATGGGGGAGGGGGTGGGCAGCCCCAACAACACTCAAGAAGCTTGACACCACCCAGGACAAAGCAGCCCGTTTAATTGGCACCACACCCACAAACATCCATTCCCTCTACCACCGACACTCAGTAACAGCAGTGTGTACTATCTACAAGATGCACTGCAGAAATTCAACAAAGATCCCCAGACAGCACCTTCCAAACCCACAATCACTTCATCTAGAAGGACAAGAGCAGCAGATACATGGGAACACCACCCTCTGCAAGCTTCCCACCGAGCCCCTCACCATCCTGACTTGGAAATATATCGCCGTTCCTTCAGTATCACTGCGGTCAAAATCCAGAATTCCCTCCCTAAGGGCATTGTGGGTCTACCTACAGCACATGGACTGCAGCGGTTCTAGAAGGCAGCTCACCCCCACCTTCTCAACGGGGCAACTAGGGACGGGAAATAAATGCTGGCCCAGTCAGTGATGCTCATGTATCACGAGAGAATTTTTTAAAAGTGTAGGAGCTAAAATATGCCATTCAGCTCATCGAGTCCACTCTGACATACAATGAGATTGTGGGTGATATGTTCAACTCTATTTTCCTGCCTTTTTCCTATAACCCTTGATTCCCTTCCTGATTAAACATCTCTCTGTCTCAGCCTTGAATATACTTAATAACCCATCCTCAACAGCCTTCTGCATTGAAGAATTCCACAGATTCACTCCCCTCGGAGAGAAGACATTCCTGCTTGTCTCTATCTGAAATGTGCAACCCCTGACATTATGCCCTCTGGTCTGAACTTTGCCAAAGCATTTGAAATGTATGTAGAAACTTTTGTCATCTGTTTTAATATTTCCAGCTGGTTTCCTCTTATGCTCTAATTGATTATCCTGATTAACATTTTGCTCATTCCCTGCCATTTTGTTTTGTACTCTGACCTGGCACACACCTGTGTGCATTTATATACTTTTCCCATAAAGTCAATGCTATCCTTATTCAGATATAGTTGGTGGATCTTCCTCGTGGATATCTTTTTATTTATAATAGGAATGTACTTATTCTGAGTCTTCTAAAATATAGCTTAAAATGTTTGTCACTGTTTCTTTACTGATCTTTCCCGTAGTGTGCCAGTTTTGGTCACATCCCAGATCAGCTTTCATGATCACATAGTTCCCTTTTTAAGTTTAAGGTTAGTAAAGACCCACTTATTTCCTTTCAAACTGGATATAATATTCAATTGTGTTATGATCACTGTTACCTAGAGGAGTCTTTATTTTAAGTCATTAATTAATCCTGTCAGATTGCATGATACCAAGGTATTTCCCTCTGAAGGAAATCTGTATCTCTTGGGTGTCTGTTTCCACAGTGATTTGAATAGCTTTCTCCAGAGTTAAATCTTCTTTGCACTGTAGAAGATCTGATAAAGTTTCATCAAGAATCCCAACTGTAGTTGTTTTTTTAAAATTCTGATTTCAAAGTTCCACAGTAACAGTTTCCCACTGCCAAGGTTAATAATAAATAATTCTACAGTCCCTCTAGAAACTGAACTCATCTCCTAAATCTTGCTCATTCAAAGATTTGTATATTGATGGGAGTAACTGACCAAAGCTTCCAGAATACTTTTGAGTGAGATCAGTTTTATGAGCTCCTCAGGCTCAGCTTTAAGCCACTTACTCATACAGCTCAGTAGGAGGAGGGAAAAGCCACAAATTTAAGAACATTATCAGAGAAATTATTATGGCAATCCTTAATAAGACAGGATACCCGAGTGACTGGTCATTCTTTACTCATTCTTTCATGGGATGGAAGACCACCATTTATTGCCCATTCCCAAGTGCCCATAAACTGATTTGTTTACTGAGCCATTTTCAGACCTGGTAAGAGAACAATGGCAACCCCCTGGAGAAGGGGAATTAGTAACTCCCAAAGTGGATACAAAATGCATTGTGAGATGGAGCTCAGTGAGACTGGGCAGATCTTGGGGGCTGTGTGAGTGAAGCTGGATATCCCTGGGAATTCTTCAAAATGGTGGAGTAACTGAGGCTGCAAATGAGAAGTGAATGAAGAACTTACAGCTCAGATTGATCGATGCAATACAAGGAGCATGGTGACAGAAAGCGGTTGTAGATCCAGGGATATCACAAAGCCAGGAATTAAAGTGATAACATTTAGCTGTTTCAAATGCCAAAGCAGATGAGGAGACAAAGTTTTGAACTTCTTTTCATCCTGTAGAAAAGGCAGGGTATCCTTCATAAGAGCTTTAATTATGCTGGGAAATACTTATTTAAATCACAAGGAGTGAGGATCATTCAGGAAAACCATCAGTAAGGCAGGAAGTGTTTTTTAAAGCTATAAGCAACATAACTCAAATAGTGAAGCCACAAACATAAACAGCGATACTCCATTTCAGGTGCAAAATGCCAGAATTTAGCTGAAAACATGGAAAGACTCTTCAGTATAGCAGTAAATAGCACCAGAGCTGCTAATGCTGTGAAATCAACAACTTTTAAACCAAGTAAGTCACATTATAATCACATAATGACAATCTGGGATCAGAAACAATATTGCCAGGAAGGCTTCATTTCCAAAGTATGACAAATAGAACATGGAATTGGACACCTTAGAGAAAATAGGAATGTGATGGTCTAGTGGTATTATCACTAGCCTGTTAATCCAGAGACCCAGGTGATGATCTGGGACTTGGGCTTGAATCTTGCCACAGCAGAAGGTGGAATTCAATGAAAATCTAGAATTTGGAATCTAATGATGACCATGAATCCATTGCCGACTATCAGAAACCCCCATCTCATTCACTAATGGAAGGAGAAGGGGGAAGGAGAGGGGGAAGGAGACGGGAGGAAGAGGGGGGAAGGTGAAGGAG
>NC_057730.1:56551962-56616219 GCF_004010195.1 Chiloscyllium plagiosum | reverse complement strand
CATGGAATGCGCTGCCTGTGAGAGTGGCAGAGTCAGAATCATTGGCGACCTTTAAGCGGCAATTGGATAGGTACATGGATGGGTACTTAAGCTAGGACAAATGTTTGGCACAACATCGTGGGCTGAAGGGCCTGTTCTGTGCTGTATTGTTCTATGTTCTATGTTCTATGTTCTAATGTCCCTGAGGGAAGGAAACTGCCATCCTTACCTGGTCTGGCCTACATGTGATTCCAGACCCACAGCAATGTGGTTGGCTCTTAAACTACCCTCTGGACAATTAGGGATGGACAATAAATGCTGGCCCAGCCAAGAATGCTCATATCCCGTAACCCGTAAATGAATGAAAAAACTTTATCTTTGAACTTAGATAATAGACCAGAAGCTGAACAAATAAATACATTACTATACACAATTGAGAATATAGTTGATAATAATATTACTCACCAAGAGGCAAAAGAAACAATATTTGAAGAGTTATCAAATGTTATAATAAAGAATAATGAAGAGATAACAATGAACAACATACCCTGCTGGAAGCTATAACTGATGGAACTCGGACTACAACACAGCGTGTAGGACATCCAGCCATGACAGATACGAGTCTGATGTTCAGTGTCGAGTGATTCAGAAGTCACTAGTTCAAGCCGAATATTTGACTTCTTTGTTTTTTCAGGAAGAATCCTCAGTAACTGTGGGACAGAATGTGCACAGCAAGAGGCAATCCACAAATCATAGAGCTGAGGAAGTGAAGACGGTGACTTCACCATGGAAACGATTGCAACCAAAAACCAGAAAGTCTAAAGCAAATGGCAGGGGGGAGAGTGAATGGAAGGAGAGGTTAATGATCGGTTGTGAATGTTAGAAAATAAGTCAGACCTGCCGAGAGCAAACCCATATAAACCAGACATGGGGAGTGGGGGTGGAGGGAGGTGGAAAATTCAGATGGAGGACAATGCTCATGGTCTGAACACTGAGACCGCAACGCTGTAAAATCCCTCAGCAGGAAATGATGTGTTTTCCTTTCCTTTGGGTTTGCTCCGTGCTTCATGAGAACATTGTGACAGGGCCAGGACAGAACAGTCCACAGGACAGCAAGGAGCTTTATTGTCAAGACAAACAACTGGGAGGTCAGGGTCATTGCTGTGGACAGAGCAGAGCTGGTCTATAAAGTGGTCACTCACTCTGTGTTCAGTCTCCCCAGGATAACGGAGAGCACATTGTGAGCAGTGAATACAGAAGGCTGACAGGAAAGACTGCTTCACCTGGAAGGTGTGTTTGGGGCCTTGGACAGTGAGGAGCCTCAGACAGTGACGGGGGGGGGGGCGGAGGGGGGGGGGGGGAGGGGAATGAGAAAGTACTGTTGACTCAGATTTGTTTGCCCCTCACAATGTCCCAGAAATGCAGGGATGGGCTTTTTAGGTATTTGTAACTAATGCTTGTCAGACTTGCTGAGGACTTCATGCATTTTCTGCTTTTAGTTTAGATTTCTGGTATCTGTACATATTTCCTTTCATTTTCCACAATGTACAGGGGTTCTTCCGGTCCTCAAAGCCCTTTAGTTACATCAATCTCCATGAGGCTGGGAGATTGTTTTCATTATTGAAGATGGTGTCGTACAGGGGACCGTGAAGAAATATATTATACTATTAGCTTCAGAAGGATTGTAACACTTATCCATCATGTCAGAGATATTTAACGTGATAATTAATCACATTTGAAGACATCCCTTGGAGTACACCCATCATGAAAGAGCCTTGCATTTTCCGTGGATTCGGACCTAGCACAGGGCAGGGAATGGTTACAGTTTCCTGTGGACTCGGACCCAGCACAGGGCAGGGAATGGTTACAGCTTCCTGTGGATTTGGACCCAGCACAGAGCAGGGAATGGTTACAGTTTCCTGTGGATTCGGACCCAGCACAGGGCAGGGAATGGTTACAGCTTCCTGTTGATTTGGACCCAGCACAGGGCAGGGAATGGTTACAGCTTCCTGTGGATTTGGACCCAGCACAGGGCATGGAATGGTTACAGCTTCCTGTGGATTCGGACCCAGCACAGGGCAGGGAATGGTTAGTTTCCTGTGGATTTGGACCCAACACAGGGCAGGGAATGGTTACAGTTTCACATTCCAGTCACCACCAGGATGTTGCTGAAAAGATTCACAATCCAAAGACAAATCATTGCAACTCTCCTCATTTCATTGTCCTAAACATCAATCTCAATGTGTGGTACTCCCTGCTGTCTCATTTGGAAACAATTTGGCTGGTAATGAAAACTGGAGAACAGTCACTAACTGTGTCTGACAATCAACATAGGATTTCACAAAATGTCTCCCACCTGCTGACATCAAAAGATTTACCTGATAGATACTCTGAACTTCCCTCCAATACACGATGCACAGGCAATGTTTTCCCTTTCCCCCAATGATGGATGTCATGACACATTTAGAATATTCCATATATGGTCCCTTTCTTTTCTGACATTGCAGATTCGAGGGTAGTGCCTTTTACAACGATTCAAATCAACGCATGTACTCTTCAAAGGAAGTACACACGAAAATCTCACATTAATGTCAGCAACACAACTTGGAATTGTGTGGAAAGCTGCTGAGGGAAGTCCCACCTCACAGTAGGCTCTTGGAAGTCAGAGGAGGTTGAGGGAGGGATGGTATGTTCCTTGGGTTGGAAGAAAGCAATAAAACCAAGTAGCACAACTTCAGAGGGACACAGGGAGAGTGTGTGCACAAATGGGTAATCCAGAGACCGGGGATCAAGCTTCCTGCTTCATAAGGTACCAGTGTCAGGAGTGGGACTTGAAGCCACAAAACCATTGACCTCAGAGGCAGGACAGTTACTAACAGAGCCACTGTCCTCTCAATGTGAGAGGATTCTTGATAAAGGGTTTTGCCCAAAATGTTGATTTTTCTGGTCCTCAGATGCTGCCTGACGTGCTGTGCTTTTCCAGCACCACTCTAATCTTTACTCTAATCTCCAGCATCTGCAATACCCAGTTCTGCCTATAACCTGGGGCTGTGTGATTTTTACCTTTCTGGATTAGTGGTGCTGGAAGAGCACAGCAGTTCAGGCAGCATCCGAGGAGCTTCGAAATCGACATTTCGGGCAAAAGCCCTTCATCAGGAATACTTTGTCCACTCCAGTCCAACACTGGCTCCTCCACGTCATCATTGAAGATGGGGATATTTGTACAGTCTATTCCTCCATGGAATTGTTTATCATTTTCGGTTTGGAATTCCTTTCTCTCTTGTTTTCCTTCTGCTCTGATTCAGTCACACCTTCCCAAATTTGAACCTTCCAGTCCAATCTCAATTTCCCTAATGTCACCTTGTGTTCACTAAATTGATGGAGGTGGTGGTGGGGCTGTTGAGGAATGTTTGGGGGGAGAGTGGGTGGGGAGGATGGAAATGGTGGGACGTGGGTGACCAACAGGAGGCAGTAATGATGTTTCTTTTAGTCCAAGGTCTGTGTGGACCATGGGGAGTTAGTGATGGACTGTCCCGGCCAGTCTCCTGTCAGCTTCAAGGTGGAGCTTTCAGGCTGGCTCTGAATTGCCTGGCTGTGAAAAGCCTCACTCCTTGGTTGCTGACTTTGATCTATAACATCGAGGATGTGCTCTTCAAGTTGTTGGTGTAGATCCATCCGGAAGCCTTGAATGGATGAAGGTCGAGCCCTGATTCAGGCTCCGATGTTGAATGAGGGGATGAGACAGGCATCCCTCACTGTCCTGGGGAGAATCCCAGCCTCTAAACCAACCGTCTGAAATTGAAGCAAAGTTGACTGTTGGATGTCATGGAATTCAGTGGACTTGCTTGGCAGATAGGTGGACCAGTGGCTCAGTGGTTGGCACAGCTGCCTCACAGCACCAGGCCCTGGGTTTAATTCCATCCTCAGGCGACTGTGTGGAGTTTGCACGTTCTCCCCGTGTCTGTGTGGGTTTCCTCCGGGTGCTCCGGTTTCCTCCCACAGTCCAAAGATGTGCAGATTAGTGTGGATTGACCATGGGAAATTGCCCATAGTGTCCAGGGATGTGGAGGTTAGGTGGAAATATGGGGCGATAGGGAGTGGGTTTGATGTTTGTTTTGGAGGATATGTGTAGGCTGATTGGCCTGCTTCCACACTGTAGGAATTCTATGATTCTGTGGGGCATTTCTGAATAAGTAACACCATTGGAAATATGTCCGTGTTTCTGTACATTAAATACCCAAGGCAGATTGAAAGACCCCATTCAAGCTTGCCAAATGGATGGGTTAACTTGTGTTCCCACAGCATGGTATACTGTAACGCTACACCTCAGCGACACTCACAGTCCTGACCATCCAGCTTTGACCTTCTATGGATGCTGCTGTTCTGCCTCACTGTTAGGGTAGTGCATGCTGCTGAACGGAATTTTAATAATGTTGACTCTTCGAAGGTATTTGCCAGACTATCCAGGCAAACAGGATGATGTTTACAGTGGCCTCCTAATCTAAAGCAACAAACAGACACACCACAGAGCAGCAAGTGGAGGGGAGCTGTCTGCTAATGACCTTTTCAATGAGGGTTACTGTTATAGATCACCCAGTTAGGTAACTTGATGTGAATGCAATTAGGAATGAGACAAAAAAGAGCATTGGGCAAATGTTTTATTCAACGTGACTAAATAAGAAACAGGAACATTAATCGATGACTAACAATCATCAATATTTAACAAGTCCAAAAAGGCGTCAGTCAATGTTATCTTTGGCTGTTGTGCTGTGAGTCAGTGAAATACTTTCAAATAACTAGGTATCAGGGAACAACTTGGTTTGAAACTCTATCGCAATATAAGTAATGTAAACTGCTCCTCAGACACTGACTTTCACAGCTCATAATTATTTGCTGCACAGCTAAATTGAGGGGAAAAATCTGAAATCTGTGTAAAATAGTCCCAGTTGTAACTGCAGCAGTAACTGCTGGGAGAGCCTGAACACTTGAGCAGATGTGGTGGGGCTAGTGAACGGAACCAAGGCCTGAAGGTGACAGAGTTGCTGCACATTGTGAGGGGACTGCTGGGCGATGCAGAAGGACAAAGCTGCTGTTATGAAGAGGTCAGGAGCAACCGAATGGAAGAACAGAAATTGATTTTTAATGGATTTGCAGGTGAAGGCAGACAAAGAGAGGCCATGGTTTTAAAGAAATGAAGAAAACAAAACAGACAAATGTAAGCAGCAAAAGGCCATTCAGCCCTAACACTGCACCATTTGACTAGATCATGGTTGATCTAATTGTGACATCAAATCCACAAACCTGCCTGTCCTGGTAACCTTTGACTCCCCTTGACTCCTCACCCAACAAACTCATCCTTTAGAATAGTCAATGATCCCACTCTTTGGTGAAGGGAATTCTGAAATTCACAACATTGAGAGAAATGAGTTCTCTCCATCTCTGTCTCCAATGGGAGAGCCATTATTTCAGACTGGATTCCCCCAGTTCCAGTCTGTCCCTCAGGGGACAGCATCCTCTCAGCATCCACCCCACCAATTCCTCTCAGGATCTTGTACGATCCAAGTGATTATCTCCTGTCCCAGTGGATATTGGTCCAGCCAATCCGAACCTTCCTCATGAGATAACTTCCCACCTCCCAGTTCTCTGCGGATCTTCTTTGAGCTGCCATGAACAGATTTATATCGTTTCTTAGCTAGGAGACCAAACTGTCACACCATCCCTCACACCGTACAGCTGCAGTAAAACATTGCTACCTTTATACCCCACTCCCCTTCTTGAGAGGCCACACCTGGAGGATTGTGTACAGCTTCAGTCTCCCTTACTTGAGGAGGGATGTAGTTGCATTGGAGGCAATTCAGAGGAGGGTCACTCGGTCAATTCCAGAGATGGGAGGCCTGTCTCACAAGGGCAGATTGAGCAGTTTAGGCCGATACTCTCTGGAGTTAAGAAGAATGAGGGGAGATCTCATTCAGGGTTAGAAGATGCTAAAGGGGGATTGACAGAGTAGATACAGAGAGGATGTTTCCTCATGTGGGACTGTCTAGATCGAGAGAGCATAGCTTTAGGATAAGGGGCAGCAGATTTAAAAAAACAGAGATGGGGAGAAATTACTTCTGTCAAAGGGACTTGAATCTATGGAATTCACTCTCCCAGAGTGCAGTGGATGCTGGGACATTGAGTGAATTTAAGGAGGGGATGGGCAGATTTTTATTGAGTTAAGGCAGGAAGGTGGGCAGGAAGGTGGAGTTGCAGCTGAGATGAGGTCAGCCATGATGGTGTTAAATGGTGGAGCAGAGCCGAGGGGCTGAATAGCCTCTACCTGCTCCTAGCTCAGATGTTCACATGTACTTCTAATAAACAACATTTATTTACCTCCTTCATTTCCTGTGTCTGCAGACCATTTTTATTGATTCATGTACAAGGACACTTGCATTTGTTTGTATCACCATGCTCTGCAGCCCGTCTCTGATTATGTGACATTCTGCTTCTCTGTTCATCCTGTAAGGTTAGATCGGTGCACACTTCCTCACATTCCACTACTTTGACCAATTCCTTGCCCATTCACATTATCTATCGATCTCACTTTGCAGACTTCTTGTAGTACTAGCAAATTTAGCAACATAGAACATAGAACATTACAGTGCAGTACAGGCCCTTCAGCCCTCGATGTTGCGCCGACCAGTCATACCAATCTGAAGCCCATCGAACCTACACTATTCCATGTACATCCATATGCTTGTCCAATGGTGATTTAAATGTACTTAAAGTTGGCGAATCTACTACCGTTGCAGGCAAAGCATTCCATACCCTAACTACTCTCAGAGTAAAGAAACTATCTCTGACATCTGTCCTATATATACCACCCCTCAATTTAAAGCTATGCTCCCTTGTGCTCACCGTCACCATACTTGGAAAAAGGCTCTCCCTGTCCACCCTATCTAACCCTCTGATTATCTTGTATGTCTCTATTAAGCCACCTCTCAACCTTCTTATCTCTAACGAAAACAGCCTCAAGTCCCTCAGCTTTTCCTCGTAAGACCTTCCCTCCATACCAGGCAACATCCTAGTAAATCTCCTCTGCACCCTTTCCAAAGCTTCCACATCCTTCTTATAATGCAGTGACCAGAACTGTACACAATACTCCAAGTGCGGCCGCACCAGAGTTTTGTACAGCTGTAGCATAACCTCATGGTTCCGGAACTCAATCCCTCTATTAATAAATGCTAAAGCTGCAAGGTGTTAGAAAGGATTCTGAGGGATAGGATTTATGACCATCTGCAAGAGCATGGCTTGATTAAATGCAGTCAGCACAGCTTTGTGAGGGGCAGGTCATGCCTCACAAATCTCATTGAGTTCTTTGAGGATGTTACTAGACAAGTTGATGAGGGTCGAGTGGTGGATGTGGTGTATATGGACTTCAGCAAGGCATTTGATAAGGTTCCCCATAGTAGGCTCATTCAGAAGGTCAGGAGGAATAGGATACAGGGAAATTTAGCTGTCTGGATACAGAATTGGCTGGTCGACAGAAGACAGTGAGTGGTAGTGGAATGAAAGTATTCTGCCGGAAGTCAGTGGCGAGTGGTGTTCCACAGGGCTCCGTCCTTGGGCCTCTACTGTTTGTAATTTTTATTAATGACTTGGATGAGGGGATTGAAGTATGGGTTAGCAAGTTTGCAGACGACACAAAGGTTGGAGGTGTCATTGACAGTACAGAGGACTGTTGTACGCTGCAGCGGGACATTGACAGGATGCAGAGATGGGCTGAGAGGTGGCAGATGGAGTTCAACCTGGATAAATGCGAAGTGATGCATTTTGAAAGGTCGAACTTAAAAGTTGAGTACAGGATTAAGGATAGGATTCTTGGCAGTGTGGAGGAACAGAGGGATCTTGGTGTGCAGGTACATAGATCCCTTAAAATTGCCACCCAGGTGGACAGGGCTGTTAAGAAAGCATATGGTGTTTTAGGGGGATTGAGTTTAAGAGTCGTGAGATCTTGTTGCAGCTCTATAAAACTTTGGTTAGACTGCACTTGGAATACTGTGTCCAGTTCTGGTCGCCCTATTATAAGAAAGATGTGGATGCTTTGGATAGGGTTCAGAGGAGGTTTACCAGGATGCTGCCTGGACTGGAGGGCTTATCTTACCAAGAGAGGTTGACTGAGTTTGGACGTTTCTCATTGGAAAAAAGAAGGAAGAGAGGGGACCTAATTGAGGTGTACAAGATAATGAGAGGCATAGATAGAGTTGATTGCCAGAGACTATTTCCCAGGGCAGAAATTGTTAACATGAGGGGTCATAGTTTTAAGCTGCTTGGCGGAAAGTATAGAGGGGATGTCAGAGGCGGGTTCTTTACGCAGAGAGTTGTGAGAACATGGAATGTGTTGTCAGCAGCAGTTGTGGAAGCGAGGTCATTGAGGATATTTAAGAGACTGCTGGACATGCATCTGGTCACAGAAATTTGAGGGTTCGTACATTAGGTTTCGGCACAACATCGTGGGCTGAAGGGCCTGTTCTGTGCTGTACTGTTCTATGTTTTATGTTCTAAAACACTGTATGCCTTCTTAACAACCCTGTCAACCTAGGTGGCAACTTTCAAGGATCTGTGTACCTGGAGACCGAGATCCCTCTGCACATCTACACTACCAAGAATCTTACCATTAGCCCTGTACTTTGCATTCTGGTTTCTCCGACCAAAGTGAATCACCTCACACTTGTCTGCATTAAACTCCATTTGCCACCTCTCAGCCCAGCTCTGCAGCTTATCCATGTCTTTCTGTAACCTACAACATCCTTCGTTCACCGACCTTAGTGTCATCTGCAAATTTACTAACCCACCCTTCTATGCCCTCAACCAGGTCGTTTATAAATATGATGAACAGCAGTGGACCCAACACCGACTCTTGCGGTACACCACTGGTAACTGGACTCCAGGATGAACATTTCCAATCAACCACCACCCTCTGCCTTCTTTCAGCAAGCCTATTACTGATCCAAACTGCTATATCTCCCACAATCCCATTCCTCCACATTTTGTACAATTGCCTACTGTACAATAACCTTATCGAACCCCTTTCTGAAATCCATATACACCACATCAACCGGTTTACTCTCATCTACGTATTTGGTCACTTTCTCAAAGAACTCAAAAAGGCTTGTGAGGCATGACCTACCCTTCACAAAACCATGCTGACTATCCTTAATTAAATTATTCTTTTCTAGATGATTATAAATCCTATCCCTAATAACCTTTTCCAACACTTTACCAACAACTGAAGTAAGGCTCACTGGTCTATAATTACCAGGGTTGTCTCTACTCCCCTTCTTGAAGAGGGGAACCCACATTTGCGATTCTCCAGTCTTCTGGCACTGTTTCTGCTGCACCTGGGGTTCTTGTGGTGCACTGGTTGTGGTCCTGCCTTTGAGCCAGGAGGCCTAGGTTTAAGTCACTGTGTCATAATATGTGAACACATTGGTCAAAACTGTCTCAATTCTGTCCCTTCATCCAAGTCATTTACATAAATTAATACTGATCATTGTGTTAGTATTACCAAAGCTATGGTGCTGATTTACAGCTAACTAATCCCCATCCAAGCTAACACGTTACCCACTACACCAGCCCCACAATTTGTACTATCCTTCGATATGGAATGTTCCCCTTTAGCAACATTGCTTGTTACTTTAGCAAAAGGCTGTAATAAATGATTCAAATATGATTTCCCCTTCACTAAACCATGTTGTCTGTGCCTGAGATTTTCTAACTGCCCTGTTATAATCTCCTCCATAGTATTCCTTGCATTTTACAGACAGAGATGTTAAGTTAACTGGCTTGTAGCTTTCTGGATTTGATCTTCAGCCTCTTTTCCAATCTGGTGGCACCATTCCAGAATCTGGGGGATTTTGTAAAATTAAAATCAATACAGTGCGTATCTCAGCAGACAACACTTTGAGCACCCTCAGATGAAGTTGATAAGCCCCGAGGGACTAGTCAGTTTTTCCCAGGTGATTATGATTGCTTTAAACTCCATCTTTGCTTTCAGCTCTTGATTCAGAATTATTTCTGGAATGTCACTTGTTTTCTCTACAATGAAGACTGGTGCAAAGTATCTATTAAGTTCATCTGCCAGCTCCATTTGCCAGTTAGTAACTCCCCAGACTCAGTCTCTGGAGTACACAATCCTCGATTTTCTTACTCCTTTCCTATCTAAATATTTAAAGAAACTCTTCATGTCTGTTTTTATATTTCTAGTCAGCTTTCTCTTATTCTCTAATTTCTCCATTGTTACTAATCTGTTGGTCATTGATGGTTGTTCTTTGTTCACTGTCTCACCTGCTACTCATTTTTGTGAAATTATAGATTTTTCTTTCAAGCTGATACTATCTTTAATTGTCTTAGTTAACCCTTGATGGCACGCTGTTCCTTAGCATCCTTCTTTCTCAATGCGATGTATATTTTCTGAATATTCCAAAATATCTCCTAAATCTCTGCCACATTATCGTTGCTAACAATGATCTCATCATTGTCCTGTTCTTAAGTTTAGTCTTAGATCCACTCTATTCTCCAACAAACAGAATGCAAAATTTAATCATGCCAGCAACACTGCTACCTGGTGGTGCCTTTATTCTGAGGTCATTAAATAATCCCATCTCGATGCACATTACCAGGTCGAGCATAGGCTGCTCTTCTGATTGGCTTTGGAACATAATCGTCTAAGAAACTTGTCCCAAAAGCACTCGACGAACCCATCATCCAGACTACTGCTGCCAATCTGATTCATCCAATGTAAATGATGAAGTAATCATCACAACTTCCTCACCTGCCCCAATTATTTCTTCCTGTGTAACCTGCTGTTAGGGGGGGAGTAGGGACCATAAACTCCAGTTAACCAGGTGATTAACCAGTTAACCTTTCATCTCCACCCAATGCAATTCTACATCCAGACCTTCAGAGCTAAGGTTATCTATCTCAACTTAAACAATACCATCCTTAATTAACAGAGCTATCCCTTCACCTTCAGCTAGCTTTCTGCTCTTCCAAATTGTCATGTACACTTGAATATTCAGATCCCAGTCCTTGTCATGTCTCTGAAACTATCAAGTCAGATGTAGCAAGTTCTATTCAAGTTTTCTATTCAAAAGTTTAAGATTAATAAATAAAAGGCCGAGCAGACCAAAATAAAGAAAACAAGTAACAAAAGTGCAGTGACACAACAGGAAATTTAAAACAACAGAAAGCACGAGGTGAGAAATATTAATGGTCTCATAATCAGTTCCTAATCAGGAATCCATTAGCTCTGTGGGTCAGTTTATTTCAAGCAATAAAACACATTCCAAGTTACGAAGCAGATATTACAGCCAGCCAGCTGATAGCTCTGTCTGTGCAGCTTGCAGACCCATCAGGCAGAGTCCTTCCAGGTGAAGATATACTCACAGTGTATAGAGTCCTTCTCTTCAATGTCAGGTTACACATATAACAGCAAGAGTATCGTTTTAAAAAGGAACTATTTTGAGGACATAAAAGTGCATGAGGAAAGAGCAGAGGAATATAATCAGCTCCAGCTGAAGAGCCAGTATCTTTACAGGTGCACTGGGCTGAATGGCCTCCTGCACTTCCATTTGCATGTTGTTACTATCCTGATCCTCATTGCTTGAGTTTTTTGTGCCAAAGAAGAAAATAAGAAAACTGTACATCGAACTCTTCAATCAGCTGCTTCCTAAACAAGGTAATCAGGCTGATAACAAGCTGCGTTTTTGACCAAACAATGTTTCTAATGAGACTTCAAGCTGTTTTTCTCTGTTTGAAATGATAAATGCAGCAATAGAATCATGACTATGTTTGTCAAATTATTCTCCAAGCATTAGTCATCAAATCACCTGTGGTTTAAAGCTCTGCTTTAATCTACTCTCTCCCTCCCTGTGAGAAATTAACCTGTGAGATTTAACAAAATCTCTCTATTGCTCACAATACACATTACTCATTACAAAGAAAACATTAATGTTCAAATACCTAAAGGGATGTTGCCTAAGATGTACCTCTTGTATATGTTGCTACTGCTATGCTTTTCAGTTGTTTAAAACTTTCCCAGTCTAATTATTTTCCACAA
The DNA here is from genome assembly GCF_004010195.1 of Chiloscyllium plagiosum. Classification (NCBI taxonomy): domain Eukaryota; kingdom Metazoa; phylum Chordata; class Chondrichthyes; order Orectolobiformes; family Hemiscylliidae; genus Chiloscyllium; species Chiloscyllium plagiosum. The sequence goes on along the minus strand of NC_057730.1, from coordinate 56,604,140 downwards.
AATGCCTCCCAAGAGTGTGGTGGGAGATGGGGCTCTATGATCGAGCTCATCGACCACACAAGGATCCACAGATCCCAGGGCCAGTGACACGGAATTTTCTAAGTGGACAGTCTTCCTCGTTAGTGAGGGATTGCCGATGACAATTTTATATTTTATGAAGAAATTAATTATGCAGAACTCATTAACACCTCCAGTTAAAACTCATTCAAGTTGTATGTAACCTGTACTGATTGGAGTTGGCTCTTGGTGCTGAAGGTTAAATAGTAAAGTAATAATTGACTGGCCGGTGAAACATTCACGTGGCTCAAGCCCCCAAGATTTCTTTTCTGTTGTATAAATATTTCATATTTCCTCATTGTGAAAATGGAGTGTAAAACTTCTGTTTGAGCCAAAGTAGCACACAGGAATTAGAAAGTTCTCTTGTTTTTTACAGCATGTGTGTTTGGAAAAAAACAATAAAGAAAACACAGGGATGTTGCAGCAAGTGTTACACTGATATTTTTGTAATGACCATATACTGGAGAAATTGGTGAATGTGAGTTTGAACTGATTGAAGGAAACACAAGTTATTTTAGTCACTTGCTGTCTTTACACCTATCCTTGTCTCAGATCCCTGTATTCTTCCTTTTTCCTGAGACAATTGCAGCCCAGGCCAGAATAGGTCTTTGATTTATAGGGTCTCAATTGGCAGTTGCTGACCGTTTCCCTCCTTCACATCAGGCCAAGTACAACTCTAATCAATCAACTTTCTCTGGACATGTTAAAAACACAATCTCTGAACTAGGGGGAAGTGATTTGGGTGGAACTGAGAAATAAGAAAGGGATGATCACCTTATTGGGATTGTATTATAGACCTTCTAATAGTCAAAGGGAACTTGAAAAACAAACGTGTAAGGAGATCTCAGCTATCTGTAAGAATAATAGGGTGGTTATGGTAGGGGATTTTAACTTTCCAAACATAGACTGGGACTGCCATAGTTCAGTATGTGGATGTACCTACTAGAGAAGGTGCAAAACTTGACCTACTCTTGGGAAATAAGGTAGGGCAGGTGACTGAGGTGTCAGTGGGGGAGCACTTTTGGGGCCAGCAACCATAATTCTATTAGATTTAAAATAGTGATGGAAAGGGATAGATCTAAAAGTTGAAGTTCTAAATTGGAGAAAGGCCAATTTTGATGGTATTAGGCAAGAACTTTCAAAAGCTGATTGGGGGCAGATGTTTGCAGGTAAAGGGATTTCTGGAAAATGGGAAGCCTTCAGGAATGAGATAATGAAAGTCCAGAGAACGTATATTCCTGTCAGGGTGAAAGGAAAGGCTGGTAGGTATAGGGAATGCTGGATGACTAAAGAAATTGAGGGTTTGTTTAAGAAAAAGAAGGAAGCATATATGTAAGGTATAGACAGGATAGATCAAGTGAATCCTCATAAGAGTAAGAAGGCAGTAGGGAAATCAGGAGGGCAAAAAGGGGATATGAGATAGCTTTGGCAAATAGAATTAAGGAGAATCCAAAGGGTTTTTACAAATACGTTAAGGACAAAAGGGTAACCAGGGAGAGAATAGGGCCCCTCAAAGATCCTGAAGAAGGGCTTATGCCCGAAACATCGATTCTCCTGTTCCCTGGATGCTGCCTGACCTGCTGCGCTTTTCCAGCAACACATTTTCACCCCTCAAAGATCAGCAAGGTGGTCTTTGTGTGGAGCTGCAGAAAATGGGGAGATACCAAACGAGTATTTTGCATCAATATTTACTGTGGAAAAGGATATAAAAGATATAGACTGTAGGGAAATAGATGGTGACATCTTGCAAAATGTCCAGATTACAGAGGAGGAAGTGCTGGATGTCTTGAAATGGGTAAAGGTGGATAAATCCCCAGGACCTGATCAGGTGTACCCGAGAACTCTGTGGGAAGCTAGAGAAGTGATTGCTGGGCCTCTTGCTGAGATAAATGTATCATCGATAGTCACAGGTGAGGTGCCGGAAGACTGGAAGTTGGCTAACGTGGTGCCACTGTTTAAGAAGGGCGGTAAAGACAAGCCAGGGAACTATAGACCAGTGAGCCTGACATTGGTGGTGGGCAAGTTGTTGGAAGGAATCCTAATGGACAGGATGGATTTTGGAAAGGCAAGGACTGATTAGGGATAGTAAACATGGCTTTGTGCGTGGGAAATCATGTCTCACAAATGTGATTGAATTTTTTGAGGAAGTAACAAAGAGGATTGATGAGGGCAGAGCGGTAGTTGTGATCTATATGGACTTCAGTAAGGCGTTTGACAAGGTTCCCCATGGGAGATTGATTTGCAAGTTTAGATCTCATGGAATACAGGGAGAACTAGCCATTTGAATACAGAACTGGCTCAAAGGTAGAAGACAGAGGGTGGTGGTGGAGGGTTGTTTTTCAGACTGGAGGTCTGTGACCAGTGGAGTGCCACAAGGATCGGTGCTGGCCCTCTACATTTTGTCATTTACATAAATGATTTGGATGCGAGCATAAGAGGTACAGTTAGTAAGTTTGCAGATGACACCAAAATTGCAGGTGTAGTGGACAGCGAAGAGGGTTACCTCAGATTACAACAGGATCTGGATCAGATGGGCCATCTGAATTGTAGATCCAGTGCACAGGAGGGACAGGGTAATGAGGTCAGGGATAGATTTACAAGGTCGCGAGAGGGCACCAGCAATCATGATGCTGGTTTGAAATGTGTGTACTTCAACGCAGGGCGCATCTGGAATAAGGTGGGTGAACTTACAGCATGGATTGATACCTGGGATTTTGATGCTGTGGCCATTTCAGAGACATGGCTAGAGGAGGGACAGGAATGGTTGTTGCAGTTTCTGGATTTAGATGTTTCAGTAAGAACAGAGAACATGGTGGCGGGGAGGGGGTTGTGGGGGAGGGGGTGACTTTGTTCATCAAGGGTAGTATTACAGCAGTTGAGGTAACGTATGAGGACTCATCCACTGAGGGAATTTGGGTTGAGGTTAGAAACAGGAAAGGAGAGGTCACCCTGTTGGGAGTTTTCTACAGGCCTCTGAATTGTTCCAGAGATGTAGAGGATAGGATAGCAAAAATGATCCTCGATAGGAGCGAGTTGTTATGGGGGACTTCAACTTTACAAATATTGACTGGGAATATTATAGTTCAAGTAGTTTAGATGGGTCAATTTTTGTTCAATGTGTGCAGGAGGGTTGTCTGACACAGTATGTAGACAGGCCAACAAGAAGCGATGCCATATTGGGTTTGGTACTGGGGAATGAACACGGTCAGGTGTTAGATTTGGAGGTAGGTGAGCACTTTGATAGTGACCATGATTTGGTTATGTTTACAATAGCATTGGGCAGGGATAGGTATGTACTGCAGGGAAAGAGGTATAACTGGGGGAAAGGCAATTATGATGCGATTAGGCAAGATTTAGGATGCATAGGGTGGGGAAGGAAACTGCAGAGGATGGACACACTTGAAATGTGGAGCTTATTCAAGGAACAGCTACTGTGGGTCCTTGATAAGTATATACCTGACAGGAAGGGAGGTAGTTGTCGAGAGAGGGAGCCATGGTTTACTAAAGAAGTTGAAGCTCTTGAAAAGAGGAAGAAGAAGGCTTATGTGAGGATGAGGTGTGAAGGCTCAGTTAGGGGGCTTGAGGGTTATAAGTTAGCCAGAAAAGATCTAAAGAAAGGGCTAAAAAGAGCCAGGAGGGGACATGAGAAGTTGTTGGTGAATAGAACATAGAATATAGAACAGTACAGCACAGAACAGGCCCTTCAGCCCATGATGTTGTGCTGACCACTGATCCTCATGTATTGTGGTGAAAGGGTTAAAATTGTGTCCCAATACATGTGTGAATCTAACCGAAAATGGAAGGTCTCTGTGTAAAGAACCCGCCTCTGACATCCCCTCTATACTTCCCTCCAACCAGCTTAAAACTATGACCCCTCGTGTTAGTCATTTCTGCCCTGGGAAGAGGATCAAAGAAAACCCTAAGGTTTTCTATAGGTATATCAGGAATTAAAAAATGACTGGAGTAAGATTAGAGCCAATCAAAGACAGGAGTTGAAGGTTGTATGTGGAATCTGAGGACATAGGGGAAGTGCTTAATGAATACTTTTCGTCAGTATTCACATTGGGAAAGGGGCAACGCCAGTGAGAATACGGAGATACAGGCTACAAGATTAGATGGGATTGAGGTTGACAAAGAGGAGGTTTTAGCAATTTTGGAAGGTCTGAAAATAGCTAAAACCCCTGGGCCAGATGGGATTTATCCTCGGATTCTCTGGGAAGCCAGGAAGGAGTTTGCAGACCCTTTGGCTTTGATTTTTATGACATCATTGTCGACGGGAGTAGTGCCAGAAGACTGGAGGACAGCAAATGTTCCCTTGTTTAGGAGGGGAGTCGGTCCAACCCTAGTAACTATAGGCCAGTGAGCCTTACTTCGGTTGTGGGTAAGGTGTTGGAAAAGGTTATAGAGAGAGGATTGATAATCATCTGGAAAGGAATAAGTTGATTAGGGATAGTCAACACGGTTTTGTGAAGGGTAGGTCGTGCCTCAAAAACCTTATTGAGTTCTTTGAGAAGGTGACCAAACAGGTGGATGAGGGTAAAGCGGTTGATGTGGTGTATATGGATTTCAGTAAGGTGTTTGATAAGGTTACACACGGTAGGCTATTGCACAAAACACTGAGTTTCAGGATTGAGGGTGATTTAGCAATTTGGATCAGAAATTGGCTAACTGAAAGAAGACAGAAGGTGATGGTTGATGGGAAATGTTCATCCTGGAGCTCAGTTAACAATGGTGTGCCGCAAAAGATCTGTTTTGAGGCCACTGTTGTTTATCATTTTTATAAATGATCTGGATGTGGATGTAGAAGGATGGGTTTGTAAATTTGTGGGTGACACTAAGGTAGGCAGAGTTGTGAATAGTGCCAAAGGATGTTGTGAGTTACAGAGAGACATAGATAAGCTGCAGAGCTGGGCTGAGAGGTGGCAAATGGAGTTTAATGTGGAAAAGTGTGAGGTAGTTCACTTCAGAAGAAATAACAAGGTAATGCAGAGTACTGGGCTAATGGTAAAATTCTTGGCTGTGTAGATGAGCAGAGAGATCTCGGTGTCCAGGTGCATAAACCCCTGAAAGTTGCCACACAGGTTGATAGGGTTGTTAAGAAGGCATATGGTGTGTTGGTGTTTATTGGTAGGGGATTGAGTTTCGGAACCACGAGGTCATGCTTCAGCTGTACAAGACACTGGTAAGGCCGCACTTGGAGTATTGCGTGCAGTTCTGGTCACCGCATTATAGGAAGGATGTGGACTCCTTGGAAAGGGTTCAGAGAAGATTTACTCGGATGTTGCCTGGTATGGAAGGAAGGTCTTACGGAGGAAAGGCTGAGGGTCTTGAGGCTGTTTTCATTGGAGAGAAGAAGTTTGAGAGGTAACTTAATCAAGACGTATAAGATAATCAGAGGATTAGACAGTGTGGACAGTGAGAGCCTTTTTCCTCGGATGCTGAAGGCTAACATGAGGGAACATAGCTTTAAATTGAGGGGTGATAGATATAGGACAGATGTCAGAGATAGTTTCTTCACTCAGAGAGTAGTAGGGGTGTGGAACAGCCTGCCTGCAACAGTAGTAGTCTCGCCAACTTTAGGGGCATTTAAATGGTCACTGGACATACATATGGATAATAATGGAAAAGTTTCAGTTAGATTGGCATCAGATTAATTTCACGGGTCAGTGCAACATCGAGGGCCCAACGGCCTGCACTGCGCTGTAACATTCTATGTTCTATGTAACTTCCGGAATGCCCCCATGGAATTTCTGTACCTTTAATGCAGAATGTTTCTTAAGGAACGTAAAGGGATGGTACAGAGTGATAGATATTGGTTCATGGATGAAAGTTGAGAAGATATTCATCCCAATGTGATCAGTTTCTCAAACAAAACTGCTCCTTTGTTACAGTTCATGAGAAATGGGTGTGTTAGCTATGGTTGTTCAGTTTCTGTCATTAGTGTCCAAGGAAGGGATCAGTATCTTTTTCCCTGAAATGCATCGTATGAACTCTTCATCTCAAATGTATTTTGCAGCAACCAATTCCCTGCCAGCTATCTAAAATTTATAGATCTTAACTGTGACAGTGTACATTAAAAGAATATTCTCAGCATTTGTCAGTGTTTACATCAAGGAGAAGGTAGCTCTGGGTGAAATGAAATCTGCACGACAGTGGGATTCGGTATGCTGTTGTTTTTAGATGGTGTGCCTGGACTGCAACATTCTCAGCTTGCATTCACAGGATCATTTTCAGAGTCAGCTCAGGACAAGGCTAGACCCCTTGTCAAAATATTTTAAGTAGGTAGCCCAGACCTTAACTTTCCTTATTTGAAACGTAGATGTGAAGTGCTGCGTTCCCAATGTGATGTGACCGGTCAAACTATTTGACATTAAGCTAAACACAAATTTATTTTGACACTATAGTTAAAATACAAAGAAACAGGAATTTAGAATAACAACTATTGGAAAACTTAACTGAATAATAGATACAATACCTATTAATAATTAACTGTTCCAAACATCTCACAAACACACTTCTTGGCAAAAAGGCAAATTCAGACACAGATTCTCACATGCAGTTCTCCAATCCAGGAGGAAGAAACATCAAGAGAAAATTCAGAGAGTGTAGTAGCCAGGAGATATTCACTGAAGCATCCAACTCTTTTGAAACCTCAAACAGCTTCTGCTGCGAAAGCTAAACAACCTGGAATGCCTGGTCTGTGAGAGCTGGCTGCCCCCAGGCTGCTTCCAATGTTCCAACTTAAAATAAAACACCCGAAGACCTCACAAGTTGTGTATTTAAGTTATCTTGAGTAGCCAGATCGGCACCTCTGCCTGAAAACCTCTCTTCAAAAAAAAACAGGACAAAATAACCTTTTAAAGTTATAGCATCATCACAGTCGGGTGCAGGTAATCAATTGTGTGATTTAATGCCACATGGTCAATTTTGGGGTTTTTTGCAGATTCGAGGAGAAGGCAAAGTCAAAAAATGTCTTAAGGTAAAAACTTCAAAATAAAATTATTTATTATACATTAATATTAAACAGTGCTATTATACAGTACGCACTGGTATACCAGACTCTGATGTTTAGTTGCATGAAATTACCTCATGTTTTATCTGGTCAGCTGTGTCTTCAGATTCTCCAAAGGTCTTGTGTTCTAAATTCGCTCACACTGCTAGTTACACTCAGTGATGTACAGCTCCATGACATCATTAAAGATTGCTTCAGAATCCTGATGCCTCATACAACATGGGTCTCTCCCTTAGTTATTCCAATGGAAATTTGGCATTCCAGAATTCTGAAACAAATTAACATTTTTTTTTTGTTCATTCATGGGACATGAGCATTGTGGACAGTCCCGAATTGTCCTGGAGATGGTGATGGTGCTGAAGTATTAGTTGGCAGTAATCTCAGCTATATCACAAGACTATGCATTCAAACGCCAAGACTTGTGAACAAAAATTAAAGCTGATAGAGTAGGGTGGTGCTGTTCATCAGAGAAGACTCCATTTGTCTGGTGACTGCAAGAGATCCACTTCATAGGGGCAGGCAATTCTTGCTGGCCTCCTGGTCAATATTTAGCCCTCAACTGACATGACAATTATTGGGTCATGTGTGGGAAAGCTGACAGTGTACAAATTAGCTTGCACATTTTCTACAAAGAAACTACACTGAAAAAAACATTGGATGATTAGCTTTGAGACACCCGATGGTCTTGAATGGCCTATATAAATGTCAGTGTTTCTCTTTCTGATGAACGGGATGGAGGTCAAAGCATATAGTTGGCAAAGGTCAGAAATAATTTATTTCTAATTAAATCAGCAAGGTGTTGCAAAATTGTTTAAAAAAAGGAAATAAGTTTTATTATTTTAACGGTCTAATGGAGGTCCTACAAATGATGAAAGGTTTTGGTGGATTGGATGGGAGGAAATGTTTCTCTCCTGGGGAAGCGAATCTCTTCACTATAAAAGACACCAAGAAATCGAAGAGGGAATTCAGAAGAAACTTTTTCACACCCAATGGTGAGAATGTGGAACTCAGTATCACAGCAAGTAGGTGAAGTGAATAGGTGGTTATTAATGAGAAACCTTGGGAAGATGCTTTAGTGGAGCATAAAACACTAGTATGGACTGATTGGGCTGATTGGCCGGCTTCTGTACTGTGTAGCCTGTATAAAATAATTAGGTCAGTGCACTACAGAAATTCACATTTTAAAGACACTGCTAATTCTTTACTATCACAACAGGTTTATATTTTATGATTCAGAAACCAGAGAAATGGCAGTTGATTCATTGTAACATTTTGCTGGAAGAAATAATTTTATCAGATTTTTTTAAACAAATAATTGCTGAGTTAGAATGGCACAATAGGGTAAATCATGGGCATTTCTATCTGTATAGCAGAAAGTGAATTAGTCCTGCACTGAGTGTTTTCAACTTGATCACATTTCACCAGGAGAATGATGTGGAAATCTGAGTACATGATCCGTCAGGGAGAGGTCAGCCTGATAATCAGTAACACTGAGAAGTGCAGTCTGTCTGCTCCCCCAAGGGTGATACAAAAGATCCAATCATCCAGAAGAGAGGGGTAAATCTCCATAAGACCAAGAGCTATTCCCCAACAGTTATTACATTAAAACAGTGATTCCCTGTCAAAAAGTACTTCAATGACAGCACTTTGGGATGTCCTGAGGTTGTGTAAGGTGCTATGTAAAGGCAAGTCTTCTTTAAACAGAAGCAATACAAATATCAGGAAAGGGTTGAGAAACACTGTCATATGAAAGAAGCTGGAGTCCTGTTATTTAGTAGCCTGCCATAGAAGTGACAGCGCACAAAGTTATACCTATTTTAAATTCCAAAGATGAAAAATTGCTTAATGAAGAGAAGAATAAAGAATTAGCTGAGATTTGTCATTGAACAGGATATATTGTGTCCCTCGAGTGTGGAGTGTGAAAGCCAAAGTTGAGACATTCATGATAAAGTTGCAAAAAGGCAAGACACACACCTTTGTTTTTTTTGTATTTTAAAATTCTGCAATCAAAACCACAATAGGACAGTAGGCGTCTATATACAACAGCAGTTTTTGGTACGATACAGCATTTAATACAACTGTTGATAACCTGCAAAAACTTGCTTTGTCAGACAAAAGCAGACTTCCTCAGACCAGAAGGCAGTTAAGGCACAATTTCTGTGTTTCATTATCTCTCTGCTAATTGGAGGGCAGTTGGGTGCAAAACAGCTAGTGCAATATTTGCTGAATAAAACATTCTACATACAGGAAATCGTACTGGCTTTCAGAACTTTTGACCCAATTGTCAAATTAAACATCTTTTAAAACTTCAAAATATTTTATTCCTTTAAATAAATAACAAATATCTACACCTTGCAAGGAGTTGCATGTTGGAATTAGTCCTTTTCCTGTAAGTACATGTCCAGTTTAAAATAATTCTTAGTTTCTTTTTAAATGCTTATTTGGATTTATAATAAAATAGCCATAATTTTTTTTTTTAATTGCATAAGGTAGTCTTTAGAATTTTAAAATGAGGGCACAATCAATAATTTATCAGGAGGCAAAGGAATAAGCCAGCACTGACTATCTGACAGCCACGCATTTGTTGACATGTAACAAGTGTATCGTTAATAACTCAAAGACTCTTCAGTATAGTCTTTGGGCAAAAATTGACCTAACTGTGACTAACAATGCCCGTTGAACAAAATACGTGACAATTTACAAATTTGGTGCAGTGAACAGCACCTGAATGTTTCCTCTGTTATCAGAGACGTCTGTACAGTATCTTGCAGTTTATTTGGCAAGTTTAATTTCAATTGCGTTGTGTTCTCATGACAAGGAACAGCTTGCATAGATCATACATTCAGCTCAGGTGAAACAGGCTCTGAAGATATTTCCAGTAGCAATGATGTCGGGTAAAATATGCTCCCATTCATGTGAGGTAGCACCCATGACAGCTCCCCCCTCAGCACAGGAGGAAGAAGGCATTGAGCTGACAGCTTCATGATAATTAATACATGGCATTAACAGCAGAGAATTAAAAATGGACAGCTGCTTAATAATTTCAGAGATTCACATCCCCCCACTGCCTCCCAAGTGTAAAAAGGTTTGCTTAGTTGTGAAATGGTCTCAGCCAACCTGAAGTTTTTAACGTGCACATTTTGAAATGCTGCACAAATTGGAAAAGGATACCTGCTGTGTACATTTTCAAGGTTGGTTCTGGGATAATGGAGCCTTGGGGAGTCATCAGTGTGTATTCATAAATGCTAGAAAAAACATCAGGCCAATAATCGTTCCTTTACAGGCAGGATCTCCAAAGTGTATTTCACTTTTTTTATATATAAAAGGCTTTTCATTTTTAATGACTGAAGACAAAAAGCCTAATGATGTCCTATCTTCAATCTTCTAAACTGATCGGTTGTATTTCTAATTTCACCCCTTCCCAAATTAGGAATGATTTGTGGTTCCTGCGCCTAACAGGAATGTGGAGATTTTTCTGTTACCTGTATGCATTCTTTTACAACCATTGGTTTAAACAGACTGAAATTATGAGATAAACACAAATCATTCATCAACTGGGAAACGGATACATTATTACAATGAAAATGACCTGAAGTTAATTTTTGAAATCAGTTTGTTCAAAGTTGCACAAATTCTAGACAGTATTAACATTGCTAATCTAGTATGGCTGAGGCAGGATCAATGTGGGCAGAAGTCCTGATCACACACTTTTCCACTCCCATTCCTGTCACTAAATCCACCAGCCTTTTGAAGCAAAGTTCTGTTTGTTTTAGATTTTGTCACACATTTATGACGGGGGTGGCACCAGATCAACTAAATTGAATAATTTAGTGTTACATCGAAATGGATAGAAAACTGATGCCCAGAGTTTGATCATGTGAACTATTCACTTCAGTAAATATGTGATTATACAGTTTAAAAACACGGTCAGAGATGGAAATCTGGATTAAAAACAATGTTCAAAGTGCACTGGAAATGAACTAATTTGTAGAGAGGGAGGTAGAGTGATTTTTGAAATGGAACCCTGTAATGGGGTGATGGGAATGTCCACAACAGGGACCCTGTCACTGCCTCCCAACTGTTGACTAATCTGCTCGATATTCACAGTATTTCCCATGTCAGTTCAGCAATTCTTCATTTCCCCTTTGTTGCCAAGTTGCTGTGAACAAGAAGGACCCTGTGATTTGGGATAACTGTAAATCCGTAGCCACCCAAGGGTTTTAGCAATTATTGTCACTGTTGAGTTCACACAGAACAAGCCGAGAAATATTTCAACTCAAAGTAGGAATGGAGTTTGAGTGAGGCAATGCTGATTGTGAAATGCAACTCTGAACCCATCTAATGTTTAACAATAAGTTACTCAAATACAAATTATTAACAGGAATACTGATAGACCTTTATAACACAAGTTGAAACAAAGGTGGGCTTCATCTGATTTTCACACTAATAGAAGCAGAGACCTAGGTTATTTTGATGTGATGAAGTAAATAAGCAGGGCTGCTGGCCTGCCTGTTAGTCTAAAAACCCTACAGACAGTAGCTTCACATGCTGAGATCAAATGTGTGTGCATGACACTAACTGTTCACAAGACCTATCACCTGCAATAAAGTTAACAAACCCTGCCCACACATCACATCAAAGGATGACGATTAATGCAAACTGCATGAATGGGCCAACACGAAGCACTTCTGAGATGCCCTAATAACAAATATAAAAGAAGTAAAAACATTCAAATTTTTAATTAGCTACAGTAAATAATGTTCAATCAAAGATATCTGATTTTTAACCATGTTGAATACTTGACCATTAGGACTTGAACAGAAGAATGTGTTTCTGGTTCTATATTCAAAAAGCTTTCTCTTTGAAAGTGCAATGTGATTTTTTTTGCAAAATTAGATGCAAGATTTTTTTAAAAAATTAAGTTTAAAAGGAATGTTTGATCTAAATAGGTTAAAAAGAGTTGCTATATCATTGCCATGAAAAATTCGAATAAATTAATTTGCTTTGGGGTTTCACTGATGGTTCCACTACATCATTTTCTGAATCTGGTGTGTATCCTGGCTGCAGTATAATGCTCTGATCATCTGTAATAGAATAGTCAGTGCTGAAAGCACTGGTTCAACAAAGTGCGTTACAACCTGTTTGGGAGAACTGACTCTCTCTCTTACACTAGGTGTAACTATTTGATTTCAATTTAAATAATCCTGTTGACAAGCTTTAAGACCCTCTCCAGGTTTTAGATCAGATACAGTTAAAGGCGATAGGAAGTCTGGACACAGGCCTTTGTTAATAAAGGCAGATTAGTAATAGGATATATATATATACCAAAGCTGCAAAAGCAGCGCCTACTCATTAGTCACTGACTAAAATGTTTAAATAAATAGAGTGCTAAAGTTTCCTTCTAGACTTTCTGTAGTACATGATAATACATCTGTTCTTTCACAGTACCAGCACAGCTAACACTGCTTACCTCTGTCAGTATCAACATCTTCAGTTTAGATACACTGCCCTAGCTTTGCCACAATTCTATGAAGACATCCGGGAACTGCTGCTAAGAACTAACAGGAAAACCCAATTGGCAATTTGTGTTTTTATGATGGTTCAGGAATGCATTAGGTGCTACCTCAAACGCCCATTTGCTTTGACTGGCCCCAATTCTGATTTGGGGTCTGGACTCTCTGAACTCCAGGTCGTTTGGCTGCATGTGTGCATGATCGAGCAAGAGGTGGGGCCACTGGCACAGATATCCACAGCTGACCACAAACTGTTCACCATGGGATCCACCCAGCTCTCCAGCTGTGAGCCAGTGAGTGCTGCATTGTGTTTTGCCTGTTCCACTTGCTTGGAAGTAGAGTGTATATTCAGAGTATTCCTCAGGCCTTGAAAACTCTGCTCCATGTAGGCATTCTTAGATGGGCCACTATGTAACTTGAGTGCTTCTCCTGGAAGAGAGGAAAGAAAGCTAAATGAAACATTTGTGAACAGAATATCGAGTGTACTTTGCTGAATAAGGATTATTTTTGAACATAGCACATCATTTCTCAACTTCTACATTTAAAATCTGCCAGCCTTTAGTTCACTTTCTTTGTGTGCTTAATTAGATTTTATATTTGTATGATAATAAGGTGAATGATATGTGGCTGAAATGACTATCTTTTACCTGTTCACTTCTGTTTATCCATACCTGCTTCAGTTCAGCTGTAGTCACATTTGATTTGTCTGGATAAAACACTAAAATTCAGTTTGTGGGATTATACATTTGAAGTTTGTGTTAAATGTCATCAAGTTTCTATGGAAACCAACAACAATTACACGTTTCATTTACTTTATCCATTTTGTTACTGATGATGAATGCAAATGCAGCTAAATTCCAAGCTCATTTTGTTGTCAGTGAATTTGGTTGCAGCCAGAATGGTATAAATTCAATACAACTCGCCCAGTTTCAGCATTCAGCTGTGGCCTCTCAGGACTGCCCTGGTCTCAATGTCAAAAACTGCCCAGTCTTTCTTTCTATCTCCCTGACCTCATCAACCTGGCATCTCACTCATTTTAAGCACACACTGTACTGGTAGCACACACTGCTATAACGTGCCTCTCATTAACACAAATTAGTTGCAATCTGATTGGGTGAATAGGGAACGTGGCTTCTAAAACGCTAACTTTTAAAGTGTGTGTTGGCTATAAGGCAGTCACACCGCCAATACTTTAAGTGTTATTTGTATTGCATGATTGTTGCAGAACACAGCTTTGCACAGGAACACAACTATCACGTTATAAAAGAAATACCTGTATCACTTTTCTGTTGTCAGTGCTATTATATCCTTTCAAATTAAGCACTCCATAATCCAATTCATCAAATCTCAGAGGAGGGAAAAGAGGGAGCTGGACAGCAATTATAACCAAGGTGGCATCAATCATATCTCTGATGCTAAAGGTTTCACCTCAGAAAGGAAATATCCCAGATAATGAAACAGCCTAAATTCTCAACTGAACGCACCATTTGTGTAGTTGAGTTTGTATAAATCGTCACACTTGGAAAAGCTTCTACAGGAAATAAAATTAAACATGGAATTTTATCCTCGTAGCTTGGGACTTTAGATTGTACAGTAATTCTACTGTGTGTAAATGTTAGCCTATTGCTAGTGTGACAGTGTGTAAATGTATTTGTGTACTCAGCTCACCTTTCACCATATTCCTCATATCAGCGCAGATTTGCATTGAGCTGGGTGGGGTCCAAAACTGTTTAAAACAGGTGGGTGGTCCAGACTCTGGAATTCCCAGCCTCATTTCTGGCCATTTTCGCCAGCATGGAATAAGGGCGCACATATGTGACACTCCCATCCTAGCTAGCTCCAGTGTGGGGGTGGACACTTCAAATCCCACTCCGTCCCTTCTAATTTTCCTGGGACATATGGTTGATGACACCTAAGTGGAGTTATGAGCCACGGGGGAGCCCTACCCCAAATTGGGGACCGAGAAAAAACAGTCACCTGTTTTTTGGAATTCTTCACTTTCTGACCCATTGTCTGTAGCTCAGAGAAAAATCAAATAATCTGTTCTTGCAGGTTCAGTTGATTCCTTTAATGTTTATTTTGACAGCTGAGATCATTAGGAACGTTTGGCTGAATTTCAAGAGCTAATAATCTCCAAGGTGTTCATGTTCACAGTCTGACTAACAGTTTTAAGAGGTTATTAATGGATTATCTGTCTTGGATATAATTTCTCATTAGATGTATGGTTTTACAACTCAATTGCACTTAACCATCTTTCAGTTATTAGGAGTTTCCTTCTCTTGTGTAGTACACATTTTTGTTTGTGTTCAACAGATAGCACTGTGCTACATGCAGTAAGGTGGTGGTGAGAAGACAGCTGATGAAAATAGATGCCATCATGTCCCAGCAGTTGCAACTTTACAGCTAGAGAATCGAAATGAGATTGAGAATTTCAAACCCATTAAAGGCAACTTTTTAAAACTGAAATTTCCTAATACTTCTCTTTTAGCGTTGTGACCTTTTTCTGAAAACTATAGCTTGCTTTAAACTACATTACTCAGAATGTTTTTAAGAACAAAAGAATGCCCTTCAATTGAAGTGCATTTGTGGTTAATCAGCGAAGAACAGCAGAGAGCAAAATTAATCCACACTGGTCATAACCAAAGTCAAGATTCTTAGCTCTAGTTACTATAGTTCTCATCAGTATTCCTTCAATCCCCATGTCAAATTATTTCTTTATTAAATGGGAAAGTGGAATTTAAGGGAGACAGTTTAATACATTTTAATTCTTTATCTTGGCTTTTAAGCTGAAAAGCAAGCTTCAAATTACCCAATATTTGCTGCACAATTTTTGACCTGCTCACTGTTGCTTAATCTCTGGAAGCTGCTCGTTTGTTCTTTCACCTGGATTAGCTGGAAAAGCTACAATACATTTGATAATGGGGTATGTTCACAGGACTGAGCCAAATAGATTGGCTGTGTTATACTTCTCGTTCAAATTGACAGCCGAGTAGCAGATAATGAATCAATGTGGAAACCTTTAACAATCACTGACGGCAGGGCAGATTATAAATAGCACTTGTGATGTTTTTACTCAATGATTCACCTGCTCGGATTGAGAAAACAAAAAAGATTCAATCAAATGAACAGCTCAGTCTGAAACTCTTACATTGAACTATTGTTTCACCTTTTTTTTCTAATATATAAACACAATAATTTTGTTGATGTCAGTCTTAAGTAGGGTCATATTACCGAGCGATAGCCCTGACATGAATACCCCACTTACATGAAGTGGGCATCCATGACCAGCTTCCAGACCTGCTCTTTCCAAATTGTTCCAGCACAATGGTTATAAAACAGCTATTTGTAAGGAGTGTTTATATCCCTGCTGTTACTTTAATGCCACTCTCTTACACAATAGTCAAGGAAGGCCATCACAATGTACTCTGCAATATCTCGGTGGAGATATGCCTACCCTTCAGGAACTCTAATTGAGGGCAGGCAAGTCTATTTATTATTCCTGCAGACAATAGCGCATGGGTTGTTGCAGATATCACTGAAAAAAAACCAGCCATTTCACAGGATACAATATTGAGAACAGCAGGAATTACACACATTCATAATGCAGTTTGTGTGGCAGGGCATCAGACTGAGAATGATCATGTTCATACAGATTGTTCATGATTTACATAGAGAAAGGTTCACTTTATATTCTAATATTTCAAATTGGACCCATTAAAAATTGCATAAATTAATGACTGTACTTCAGGTTACATTTGCTATGTGGAGTGCACACCTCTTTGAAACGTAGTTAGAAGTCAGGGTTGGTAGGTATTTTCATTTTTTAGAAATTATGGTGTGACACACATTAGCTGGTATTTTGTACTTTGTCTATAATTGTGGTCACAAATCCTGACCTCTAGCTTCCCACAATCCTTAACATGAATAAGGAAACAGGTCAGAGGTAATAGTGGTTGACGTGCAGTCAGACTTTAGGACCATGGAGCAACCTTGAGATGGCAGCTGCTTCTCACTGGGCAATAAGAGCACAGTGTGGGTGGGATTAAGGGAACACAAACAGAACTATGTGGAAGCCTTAAGTCTAGCCATGTGAATGTTCGACACACATGCAGAGAAGCATATGGTAGCATTAGGTGGTAGAGTTTATCAAATAGTTATTCAGTAATGTAACAGTAAGATTAGATCCTGGTCTATTGCTGATTACATGCATTGTAGCACTTAGCCTAAACATTTAATAAGCAGTGTTAGAAAAAGCCCAAGTTAGAAGACAGTTCCAGATCTTGCCTTCTCCTTGACCAGTTCATCTTGAATCCAACTAGCAAATGTGGTCGTAAACCACAACAGAGTTGAGTCCTTGATTGGGAAAGTATTTAGGACAATACGTTGCCCTAAAGAGAGAAGCTCTCAGGTCTTTAGGAGCCTGGCTGATGGTCATCGAGATCTACAGCACAGAGAAACGCCCTTCAGTCCATTGAGACTGATTGGTCAACAACAACTACTAACTATTCTAATCCTATTTTCCTGCATTTGGCCCATAGCCTTGTATGCTATGGTATCACAAGTGCCATGTAAATATGAAATGTGATGACGGTTTTTCTCTCTCTCTTCAACCATTATAGATAGCGAGTTCCAGATTGCCACCAACCCGGGGAGTGGAAACTTTCTCCTCACATCCTCTCTCAACTTACTACCCTTTTCCTTACTTTTGGGAAGAGAAGGATGCTAGGTGGGATGGTGCTGTACCTGAATTTACCACCTTCCCAACCCAACACCAATCAAGTAGCTGAGTAATGGCCCCATTGAAGGAGCTGTTCCCAATACTGCTAGGTTAGCCTGGCTGCATGTGGATGACCAATAGGCCAGGCAGTTACAAGCTACTGAGCACATTGCTGCAGAGGGCAGGTGGGGAGATGCCTTGGAAAACTAGACAGACCAGATATCAGAAAGGAGCAGGCCAGGGGCTGGGAGGATGAAGACAGCAACCTCCACAACCCTTGATTCTGACCACCTGACCACCCCGCCACCCTCCCACCTCAGTCCTATCCTGCAGTACTTCCCCAGGGAGTGTGGGCCCCCTGTGATGCCAAGAAACTATCCTCCATCAGCAGCCACAGCCTCTTCTGTGTGGGAGACATTACTGCTTGCAAGAGTAAACAGTCCTGATTGGCTGACAGCTTTCATTGGGGTGAGGGACTGAGGAGGTGGGAGAGACAAGGCTGGTTTTTGTGCCGAGGATCCTAATCCAGGAAAAGGTTTTGTCAGTGCCTGATCTTTTCCTGCCTCAGTAGATCTGCTGAAAGGAGGTAGCATGGGGGTCTCGCTGTCTCTCAATCAAAAGGGGCAAGACCTGTAATGCCTCAATAAAATAAACTTCGTTTCTGACTCCCACAGAAGACTCCCAAACCTGGTGAGTATTTTTGCATTTTATAATCTTACTATTTGAATATAGTTCACTGGTTAAGATTCTAAAATACTTTAAAGAAATAATCCTTTTGGTTAACCCAAGCTCCAATGACTATAATTTTAGGAAGTGAATTTAATTGCTAGCTCTTTGATGGTTAAATTGACTATTGCACGTTCCATGTGTATTTTAAGTTAAACAAAGTGCTTGTTAGCAATACTTTTAAGTGGCTCCCACCAATCCTTGATATCTGTTATGAGCTAAGATTTAAATGCTGTATCTAATTATGCCAAATCCCTCTCAAACTGTTGAGGTATGTTATAACGGGATTGTTTTTCTGTGTGGAACACTTTGGAATGATACACAGTAACTGATATTTTAATTTATCTTGTAGTTTAAGACAGACGTCAATTTGAGAACTGGACATCACGAGAGGTGACACATAAAGTTTAGTATAACTTTGCATTACAGATCAGAAAATCACCAGCAATGCTATCACCATCCTTAGTGCCTCTGGGTTAGAGAGGAGATACATAGCCATGTGGTTGTGAGATGACCCCTGCTGGAAGGGGTCACCTCACAACCACCCGATGAAGGAGCAGCGCTTGGAAAGCTAGTGCTTCCAATTAAACCTGTTGGACTATAACCTGGTGTTGTGTGATTTTTAACTTTGTACACCCCAGTCCAACACTGGCATCTCCAAATCACTGCTGGAAGATGTGTGTGTGTATCAAAGTCTGAGTTAGCTGTGATGACATCCTCAGACAAATAGCTTAACACCACTTCCTGATGAGATTCAAACAGCAAGTGCCCATAACCCCATATACTGCAGATCACAGACAGAGTGTGTAAGGGAGTGTGTGTTTGTGGGAGTGAGTGAGTGTGAGTATCATGGTGGTAGTCTGTAGTTTGTACTCTAGCCACTTTCTCATCTTCGGTAACACTTACCCTTTCGGATCAAGATCAACCTACTTGCTACGTTACATGGAGTATTTGAGGTGAATAGCATCGACCTTTTGTTTAGGGAAAGCTGGATAACTACATGAGGGAGAAAGCGATAGGCATGTTTGCAGTTGTTATTAGATGCAA
The DNA here is from genome assembly GCF_004010195.1 of Chiloscyllium plagiosum. Classification (NCBI taxonomy): domain Eukaryota; kingdom Metazoa; phylum Chordata; class Chondrichthyes; order Orectolobiformes; family Hemiscylliidae; genus Chiloscyllium; species Chiloscyllium plagiosum. The sequence continues at coordinate 56,585,068 of NC_057730.1, read as the reverse complement.
TAAGGTGGCAGGAGGCTTGTGTGGAATGTAAACCATGCAGTGGACCTGTTGTGTTGTAACACTATGCACTCCCCCTATTCTCTCAAAATGCAGTTCGGCATGTGTCTCACCTTTTCCGATTGGCTGCCTGTTTGAAAACGTCAGTGGAGTCACTAAAAATTTTGTCTCAGCCACTGGTGTCCAGCGGTGCAGAATTTTGACAGTCCAGAGACCTGGACGCAGGGGGAGGTTGAGTGGAGGTTTGTAATGAGTGAACTCGGCACCAGACTCGATCTGAATATCATACGTAGCTGCAATGACATTAATTGGATCGATCCAAACGACAGTGACTGTGGCGTTAGGGCCCTTGCCCCACTTTTGCATGCCAATAGGCTCATCCATAGGCCCAATGAGGCCGCCATAGTTTCGAAAAATTCTCTCCTTAGCATCCCATTCTGTGCCAATCTGAAAGTAAAATGCATAAAAGCAGACATGAACTATAAATAATTACCCAGAAATGATCCAATATAAACAGGTATAAAAGAACATACAGATAAAAAGTGTTTGCGGTTAACATAGCGCTCAGGAACAGTGAGCTGTGGTGGGTAGCGACAGGCACTGACCTGAGTAACAGCTGGGAGCCAATGCATTTCCACAGTTTGTATGGAAAGGTGAAGTATCTTTAATAACAATGGTATACCTTTCTCCATGTCCTCTCTCATTAACTGGATTTAAAAGTGTTAATGAGTAGAAAATAGTCAGAGGGACCACACATCTACCCTTGCTCTCAACATGCCCTCTCCCTACAACCCTATCCACAACCTGAATTCCCAGGAAGTGCTTACTCAAGTCTTTGGTCTTTGCAATAGTCAGAGATTTTCCAGCATGTCCACACTGTTCATCAAGCATCTACTGCCCAGCAGCATCTAAGGCCTTCTCAGTGACACAGCCAAGTGTGGGAGCTGCTGCCTTCTGATTGGCTGGCAAGTCTGCGTCCAGGAGCTTGATTTCACAGAAAGGATCTTTGCTGCCCTCCAAACTGCCTGATTGGAATTGAGATACAAGCCTTGCTCTAAAATTAGTGGGTTTTGAGTAGATTTGTAGCTCAGGTTGAGGTTCTGGTTGTAGGCTTGCTCGCTGAGCTGGAAGGTTCATTTCCAGATGTTTCGTCACCGTACTAGGTAACATCTTCAGTGAGCCTCTGAGCAAAGCACTGCTGATAATTCCTGCTTTCTATTTATATGTTTGGGTTTCTTTGGGTTGTTGATATCATTTCCTGTGATGTAATTTCCTGTTCTTTTTCTGAGGGGGTGGTAAATGGGGTCTGACTCGATATGTTTGTTGATAGAGTTCTGGTTGGAAGCCATGCTTCTCGGAATTCTTGTGCATGTCTCTGTTCCGAGAAGCATGGCATTCCAACCAGAACTCTATCAACAAACACATCCAGTTAGACCCCATCTACCACCCTCTGAGAAAAAAGAACAGGAAATGGACATCACCAACCCAAAGAAACCCAAAATATAAATAGAAAGCAGGAATTATCAGCAGTGCTTTGCCCGGAGGCCCACTGAAGATGCTACCTAGTACGGTGACGAAACGTCTGGAAATGAACCTTTCAGCTCAGCGAGCAAACCTACATCCTTGTTCTAAAATGTTGGCTTGAGGTCTTTTCAACAAGTGAGTGGGACACCTGAGAACACCAGAAGAACCTGGTCAGTATTCCTACAATTCAGTTATTTGACTCAAAATAAGTTTAGTTTTTATTTACTGAGTGCCAGTCCTTCTGGCTATCTGTCAACCTCAGTGGCTGAGGTTCAACAACCTCATGGCCACACAGTCAGAAGAACTGTTTTGATTAGCTCATCTTCTAAACCGAAAGCAGGCTATGGCAGTGCAAGCCCAATAGAATAAAAGCTTGTTTCTAAGTGGGCTCTTGTGATATAATATGGTCTGTCCCTCTCAGCCACAAAGTCCAGGTTCAAATTCCACTTGTACTGGAGCTGTACCTGAACAGGGTGACCAAGACTCTCCCTAATATGGCATGCCATGTTTACAACAAACTCTTGAATATGTTTCAAAGGAGACAACCTACAGTGAGAAACCAATCCCAAGTCTCAATGGAAGACGCCCAGCAGCGAGCATTTTGCTGGTACCTGCACCGTGGTTCATTTTTAATCCATTCATGGATCACACGCTTTATAATCACTGACCTATTCTAACAACAAATGGGACTGCCTTACATCAAAGTGCTTTTTGTAAAGATCACTGTAGAGTGAAACTTCACTGGGCTCTCTCCTTTCACCTAGTGTTATTGATGCTGCTGTTTCAATAAAACATTTTTGTCACAAGGCACAAGGAGACAGTCTCTCTATAGAAAAGAGACAGTCTACTGAATACGCTTAACAACTGACTGGCTTTGCCTTAGAGAGTTGCCAGAACGATAGTTCTGTAATGCCTTTACCTAGGTTTTTTTGTTGATGAGCAAAAACAAGTGTCTCTGTGATCAGTCTTGTAATTCACCAAGGTGGTCCTTCTGACCTCCTGTTCTAAGACTGCATTTCTCCCTTGCTATTGCTTCGCAGCTCTGTGCAGCTGCACACACAGCTCCAATTGAAAGTGGGTTTTCATGCTGAACTATATCATGTGCTAGGATAATAACATGGTTTAACAATGATCATATCTAGAAACAGTGACTGATTGAAGCAACAAATATCACCTTCAACTGCAGATCAGACAGATGCACACTGTTTACTGCACATTTGGGACTGTGAAAACAACATGGCCTTTAGCAGCTAAAAGCTCTGTTCTGGTCATTTGACAAGTGAAATTTTCCATTCTGCTATTTAGATTAAATATATCACTAAGCTTTCTGTACAAGTAAAAACAAGTTACCACACACAGGAGATTTGATCTGTAAATTAAAACACTGCCATGTCCCACCAGCAGCCAGTCTATTGCAACATGCAACTGTTCATATTTTTTCAATGACAGAATTCATAATTCAAAACTGTAATGAAGTTAATGGAATGCTGGCTTTTAGCTCAAGGGTTAGAAATTCTAAAGTGAGAAAATGATGCTGCAGTCACAAACAGCCTCAGGCAGACACCATCTGGATACTCCGATCAATTTGGGTGACCAGTCCTTAGCGAAGATAAACTGGTTTTGGGAAGAGTACAGTTCCAGTTCACAGGAATCATATCACAATGTAAAAGCAAAGTCTGAGGACAATTTGCACAAACTAGGCTTGTATTCCATTCAAGTTAGAAAGTTAATCTGTTGAATATATTTAAAATGATTAGGGTATTAGGGTACATATACACAAAATATATTATTTTTGTCAGAGAATTCCTAGCAAGAATATTGGTGTCAGACAATTTTGGTGCGAAATTGAGAAGCACATTTTGCACAAAGGGTAGTGGGCATGTTGTATTCTCCTCCCAAGGGCTATAGATGATGGGAGCAGCTCACCTTTCCAAGACAGAGATCAATAGATTTTTGTTCAGCAAGGGTATGAAGGGCTATGAGACCAGAGGAAATAAAACCAAGGTTAAGGAATTAGCTGTGATCTAATTAAATGTTGAAGCAGTCTCGAGCAGCCTCTCTGGTTCATCCAGTTCTGATATCCTGTTCAGCCTGCTCTCCGATCAGCTGAATTCTCAGGGAGCAGGGGCAACTCCAGGGGATCTGTAAAAGGCTTGATTGTGGCCTAATTCCCAGTATCCTCAGATTTCTTCAAGGTGGCATGGCTGACATAGGGGAAGGATTAAAGTAAATTACTACGGTGTTGGAAACCAGAAGGCAAAGACAGATTGGAGGGATGCAAACTCTAATCAAGCAGTAGAAAAATAGTAAGCAACTGAGTACTCCCTTCTTTTTCTTTTCAGTGAAAATTGTGTTGATTTGACTAGAAATGTGGGGCAGGACATCAGATTCCTGGTCAAGTTGACCCTTCTGCAAGAATCTGGCTCTGTTGTTTAGTTACTCCCATTTAGCACTCACAATGGCGACTCAGCGCAAGATGTCAAGGGTGGATGCTGGGTGACATAATCAAAGATTTTTACAACATTTTGCAGATGTGCCAGTTATAATTAAGACAGCAAATTCCTTTATTTCAGTAAAATTAAGTCAGCTTCAATTTTGGTTGTTTACCTCAGCAAACTGCAGCCGTGCAAAGTCATTGGTGGGATTTGAAATTTTAAACATTTTTCTTGGCATCACCCAAGACTCCAGCGTTTCCAATTTGCTGGTGGCCAGATTTGTCGCATAGTGTTTCAGCAGATAGCCTTGGAACCGGTCAGCATAAAAATAGAGATGAACTGAAACTGGATTGCCCATAGCGTAATATCTAGAACAAAACAGGTGCAGAGAGATAAGTGTTAGCTGAGAAAGGACAAGACCAATGGATATTTTCGAATATTCTTCAGATTCAGTCAAGGAAGAGCAGTTAAACCATAAAGACTTAAAAGGCAAAGAGAACGCCATTTAGAACACAGCTCATCATAAACTGTCCCAGGAATGGATTTTTAAAACAAATCTTGAATGAATGTTTTCTTCAAACCGACTGCTGTCAGATTATCACATGCTGGTTTGATTACAGAAAGATACAGGGAACTGCAAGACCAAATAAACCAAAACAGAAAAAACCCAAAAATTGCTGGAAAATCTCTGCCCACATCCTGTGCATGAATATATAAAGAAAGATCTGGCAGTACAGTATCAGTGGAGCAAACGCAGTTAACATTGGGGCTCAAGTGACCCTTCATTAGAAAGGCCATTTAACGTATATTCCTACAAATAAAATAAAGAGCAGGAAGCTGCTCTACCACTCCAGAACATAGCTGATCAACAACTTCAACATCATATTGGCCATGTTATCCTCACATCTGTTGTATCAGTAGGGAGCAATCTATCAACTCTTGTCTTGAACTTACTAAATAACTGAGCATCCACAGCCTTCTGGGGTAGACAATTCCAAAGATTCAATACCTTTTGGACAAGGTCCCCCTTACCCCTCAGTCCGAAATGGTTTGCCTTCTATTCTGAGACTGTGTTCCTTGGGTTCCAGATCCCACAGCCAGAGGAAACATCCCTTGTGGAACTCTGCCTATCCCTTTAAGACTTTGATTTGCATAGACCAATCTGTTTGTCAGGCACAGCGTAATGTATATGATTGATAAAGGATTTCTGGGACAGGAGGTGGAAAATTTCAGGTAACCAGAATTTCATTTGAATCAATAAAATGAAGGGGTGTTGACTGTGTCAATGCTGGGGCTTTGAGGGTCTCACTGTCATGCCAATACCATCTCATTTCTAGACTTTAAATTAAGCTGCAAAGTAAGTGCAGTCCGCAAGAGCTTAAAATCAACGACTTACAAGAATAATCAGATTCTAGTTTGAAAGTAACAAAACATAATTTTACTCTGTTAAAAAGACAGCAGGCTTCCTTTAGTTGTGTATGTGCATGAGGCAATGATACTGAAAGGATTAATGCTGAACAATATATTAATTTCTACCTAATCTGATTGATGTCATATGGATTTGATTGGAGAGAAGAGGAACATCTTACCATCCTGATGGGGACAGCTGTGTTAACTTAGGTCTTCCAGTAATTTCAGTAACAATGACTTATGTAATCTTTACCTGTCTGCTATCATGCAATAGCCTCCATCTTGTGTAAGGCAGGAGCCTCTGCTCGTTATGGTACCTGGTGGATTTTCTTGACCATACTAGACCACATGGAAACCCAGTCAGAAAAGGGAATGACAACAGCAATCCACCCAACATGTTGGTAATACATGTTTATACAACAGTGCACCACCAAGTTGCCCCTGAATTGTCACAGAATTCCTCCACTGCAGAAATAGTCTGCACCAATCCTCCAAACAGCATCTCCCCCAGAACCTTCACCCTCCACCAGCCCACCCAATCCCCATGACTGTGGGTGGAAACTGGAGCATCCGGCAGGAACCCATGTAGACACAGGAACAATGTGAAAACTCCACAATGACAGTCACCCAAGTGTAGAATTGAACCGGGATGCCTGGCGCTGTGAGCAGTGCTAACCACTATGCTGCCATGCCAACCCATTGTCCATTAGTTATCACAGTAAAGTCTGACATTTCTGGGTTTGCCATTCTTAGTAAACAAGAGAAAAACTTGTCGACAGCATCAACTGTCGTACCCACTTGTCCAAGGGGGAGAAGTGTCAACAGCAAGTATTTTCAACCGGCACATCTTTATATAACAAAACAAATTGCGCTGAACCCTTACAACACAAAAATGAATCAGTGTTGGTGGGCTCAGGAAAAGGAAGCATTTCAAATTCCAGATCCTGCAGGAGCAAAACAGTTTAGCTGTAATAGTCACTCTCATCCAATGGAGAGGAGAAAAGGGTCCCTCAGGAGCACATTGGCTGCTGGAGAAGCAAGCTGGTTAGCTCAGTTGGTTGGGTTGAGGTGCGGACTGACATCAATAACATAGCTGCAAATCCTGCGCCAGCTAGGGTTGACATGAGGGAGCCTCATTCTCAACCCCCTCCTTGCCTGAGGTGCCGTGACCCTCAGGTTAAACCACCACCAGTCATCTCTCTGTAATATGAGAGTGGCCCTATGATCTGCTTAGACTATAGTGATGACCTGGACATTGTTATTGAAGGGCTACTGGGGCATTTGGTATTTCAGCTACACAGTAGGCTATTCAGTCCAACAATATTTGTTTCACCAATTAGTTAGATCATGACTGATCTATATCTCAGCTTCAACTCCTCACCTTGGTTTCACATCCCTTAGTACTGTTGCCTACAAAAAAAAATCAAGTGATTTCACTTTGGACATTTTCAGAGGAGATATCCTCTTTTGGTGATGGTGGTGGGGGAAGGTGGGTAAAGTGTTCAATACCTCTATTACCCATTTGATGTCTTTTTTAATTCATTCACAGGGTTGAGGGTGTTGCTGGCCATGCCCAGCATTTATTGCCCATCCCTAATTGCCCAGAGGGCAGTTAAGAGTCAACCACATTGCTGTGGGTCTGGAGTCACATGTAGGCCAGACCAGGTAAGGATGGCAGTTTCCTTCCCTGAAGGACATTAGTGAACCAAGTGGGTTTTTTCCTGACAATGACAATGAATTCAGGGTCATCATCAAAGTCTTAATTCCAGATTATTTTTTAAAAATACAATTCAAACTTCCCCATCTGCCATGGTGGGATTTGAACCCAGGTTCCAAGGGCATTGCCTGGGTTGCTGGATGAACAATCCAGCAATAGTACCACTCGGCCATTATCTACCCTTGCATTACTTTTATCTTTTACCCATAAATTCACATTCTTAGAAGTCAAAAATAAAACGCTTGGTAACTGTGCATTTATTGAATATTGTTAATGTGGCACAGCATAGTGGAATACATATCAGACGCACATAGAGCAAGATAGTTGTATTGGATTCATTCACAAAAATTACAAAAACATAGGTGTTGTTGGAATAAAACTCATTGAAGACAGGACTGAATTCAGTGTGAAGGAGGAAAAGTTGACGAGGAAAGGAGATGTAGAGGGGGGTTCTGACATGTTCAGGGTAATTTAAAAATGAAGCATGCTGAGCTGATAGCCTCAGGGAAAGAGACAATATTTAAATAGCTGACGTTGTTAACAAGCAAACTGAAAGCAGGATTGGGAATTGAGGTGTACTTGAGATTCCTGGCAGATTAAGTAATTTGAAGTAGGACGGAGTTGAGAAAGCTTACAGGGGAAAAGGGGGAAGGAAGAGACCCTGCAGGGTAAAAGAGGAGATAACAACAAGGTAGGAAAACCCAGGGTGGAAAATCTGCAGATGAAAAGGAGGGATAAGAACACAGTAATGAGATCAAACAGAATATGGTATTAATGGCACAGGCAGTCCTATGAGGTAACTGTAGTACAAGAGTATTCATTTAGTCCCATAATGATAAAATTGTAATTAGATCAAGTTGGAATTTAGAGCATAAATTTGTGGGAAAAACTGAAGCTAAAAAGGTAAATTATATATATTCGACAATTATTAATGACAAAGGATAATACTGACTTGCCGCTAAATCTCTGTTGTACACCTGGTATTCTAGAGGATTTTGAATCTGGTGTAGCAGAGATAAACACACCAACAGATTGGATTTATTCTAGCATTTCCTTCACTGACTCCTTCAGAATGCATGTCTGCCAACAGCAGAGGAAAAGATATCAGTGGACACGTGAGGTTTCCTGCAGCTGGAAGCAGGCAACCATTGGAGCTATGTTTAAGATCAATGACAAGTCGAATACAACCTAATAGTTTAACAACAATGACAGACACAATAACAGAATCCTGAGGACAAGCTGGAATGGTACCTTTTATAGTATTGATTTGAAAAATAGGAAAGATAACAGACCTGAAAGCAGGGTTAAGAAACAAGGTCGGCTTAATTAGAAAGGGAAGGGTAATGAAATTAGCCAGACAGACAGTAAATGATCACATAAAATATTGCAGCTTGGCAGACAGATGTATTTAATTTGATTCTATCCATTGCACAGTAATTAACACAAGATGACGAAGAAAAGAACTTTGGAGTAATAGTGAGCTCATTCATCAGCTTTAATATCTGCAATATGGCAACGTAATTTAAAGAGAGAATAGTGGAATATGTAGTTTGAACAAAAGCATTTCTAATTTATGTTCTGCCTTAATGATTTATTGCTCAACCAACAATTAAAACATACATATTGCAGAGGGCACAAAGATGAGAAATAAAAATGCCAAATTAAATAATATACAAGAGAATTAAACTCTATAGTCTAGGAAAAGGATATTTGGGTGGGACCTCATGGAGTTCTTATAAAATATTAAGTGGTACAGATAAAGGAAAGCAAGAAATTTAATTCAAAGCCGGGCACGTAGGATATAAATTTAAATAATTGAAAAGTAAAGTGATAAATGTTTGAATAATGTGCCAGGCTGGATATTAAGGGGAAAAAAAATGGTATTCAGAATCCAGTTGAATACTAACCTGGAGAGCTAGAGCACCAAAGAAATCCAATTGACTTTTGCTAATTAATGATTTTTTTTGTGAGTTTTTAATGATTTGGGAGAAAACTCATTTTACTCACCTTTACATAAGAAGATTATTTCAGCCATGAAGTTTCAGGATGCTCAAATAATGCAGCATCAAATTAAATTCTTTCATAGCTATTCCTTTTTAAAATAAATACACATATTCATATGTTTCTGTCTTTGATGTGTGGTGTTTTAAGCCCAGTGAGTCTGTACCATGGTAAATTGCCTGCCTTGCTGTAATGGCTGAAAAAATAAATTAATTTCTAGGCAGTTACCAATGTAATTTGCTCCAATGTTTAATTAGCACAAGGCAGGGTTTTAGAAATCTACTGCTGTCAATCTGAAACAAGCAGACTAAATAAAATGAAGTAGGGAAATCTTCAAAACAAATCTGCAAAACGTGTACAGCCATGATAACTAATCTATCAGCTCACTATATATACTTTAGAATGAAATTCACAACAAACTAATAAAAAAACTAAAAAATGTGTTGCTGGAAAAGCGCAGCAGGACAGGCAGCATCCAATGATTCCTGAAGAAGGGCTCATGCCCGAAACGTCGATTCTCCTGCTCCTTGGATTCTGCCTGACCTGCTGCGCTTTTCCAGCAACACATTTTTCAGCTCTGATCTCCAGCATCTGCAGTCCTCACTTTCCCCAAATAAAAAAACTACACAACTCTCAAATAGCTACAACTGAACCAAAAATTGCTTGTGTCCTGTTGCAAGTTCATTTGTTAATATTTATTGTTAGAGGGTTTCTTTCTCTCAGTAATTTGGCACTTGAACTTTGCTCCTTCCAGCAGCATGATGTCTCTCGTCGGACAGGACTCCGGATATTGATGTGTTAAGCCTGTATGAGGCCTCTCTGTATGTGTAGTGCATCCACCCATTGTGTGTCCCTGAGTGATCCTTCCCTATTCGGCTGGCCATGCTGAGCTCTCTACTGCAGCACAGCCTACTTGCACAAATATGCCATGAGGCTGATTCTCAGTCCTTCTCACCAATACCATAGCAGATCTAATGGTGGCACTTAATCACTTTTGCAGAATGTCATATATCAAATACAGACATGTCAGAGCCTAGCACCAGAAAGGATAGGAAAATGATTTTAATGATTTCCACATGTCTCTACAAGACTTTTCTTTAAGCTCACTTTAAAAGCACTACTGAGATTACTCTCAAGTATTTAAAGGTTACATTTCCATTGAAGAACACTTAGGTTGGAATTTTTCCCTTAGTCAAAGTAAGCCAACGATCCAGTATTGGACTTCTTTGGTCACCTGATATCTATACTGTGGTATTCAAATGATAGGCTTCACTACAGAAAATAAACAAGTGTACTCAGAGTTTACAGAGGTCTCAATAAACCAGCTGGATAACAAACTACATGGTTACAACATTGAGATGTTCTGTCAGTTTGAGATTCGATGAAAAATTGGGGTGCTGCAGAATCATTGTCATTATTATAACTGTGTTTCGAAGGGAGAAGTCATCAAGGTTCCCATTTCCTCACTGCAGGCTGAATTAGATATACAGATGGAAGAGCTCTCAAAGGTAAGTGAAAACTCACCACTTGGAGGCTAATCAGCAAAGTTATAATTTCCACTGCCCTGGAATCTCCATCTTCTCTCCTACAAGACCCTCCCAAAGATCACTCAATCATTCCTATGTTCTGTCCGTGGACAATAATGAAATCTCAGGAAATTAAATACTCAGCACCTCAAATCTAATTGTACTTCCCATCCAGCCTCCAGCCAACCAATCCCTTTCAATTAGCCAAAAATACCTTATGGTTAAAATCTACCCCTTAAATATTATATCTGAGAAAGATGACTTATGGGGTATTTCAAGACTAGGGAGCACATTTTTAAGGTGAGAGGAGAAAAGTTTAAAAAAGACAAGAAGGGAAGTTTTTTTACACAAAGTGTGGTTCATGTGTGGAATGGACTTCCAGAGGAAGTGGTGGATTGTGGGTACAAATACAACGTTTGAAAAACATTTGGGTAAGCACATGGATAGGAAAGGTTTGGAGGGACATGGACCAGGAGCAGGCAGGTGGGACTAGTTTAGTTTGGGATTATATTCAGGGTTGACTAGTTGGACCGAAAGGTCTGTTTCCATACTCTATGACGCTATGAGTCCAAAGTAAACTTTCATGTTCAAAGCCTGCATGCAGAGTAAACATCTCCACTTGGAGTGAACTTGGTGTCAGGCTCGAGATGGATATACCTTAGTATGAGCTGATCTTTGATGTGTAACTCAGGATACACAGTGATGTATAGGCACTGGAGGCAATGTCACATTGGAAACACCACAAAGTGTATCCCTTTCTACCTCTAACCTTTGGTCATGGCTGGGATGTGATTATGCTCATCAACTTGTTCGGTGATAATATGACAAACCTCTGGAACAAGTAGATCTTGATCCTGGATTTTTGAGGTCAGAGGTCGAAATGGTGCCTGCGCAACAACAGCCCTCTCCTTCTGTTTATGCTGACTTTCAGTTTGTAACATTTGTAAACAGGGAGACTAATTTCCAGTAAAAACTGCAAAAATGATGTTTGCGAAACTTCTGGATGCCGAACTCTGACAGTGCTGATGAAACTCAGTGACACCATGACTTTCCCCTGCTTTCAGACAGCCTATCTAAATAGGTAGAGATACACAAGCTGTGCAATGACTGCTTGGGAGTTTGACCAGGTTGGCAGGAATCACTTTATGGGTTTAGGATCACTTTCATATCAGTACAAAGAGTAGCATGAACAGGCAGTTAGAGAATTCCAGGGAATTCAAAAACCCAATTTTCTTTAAACATGTTAATTATGTTATATGGTAGAGAGCTGCTTTGCATAGTTGCTGCAGGATGAACTGCTATTGTACCACATCAAGCATGTAAAATAATGTTACCCAGTGTACAAGCAGCAAGCAGTATAACAAAGCCAGTCAAAGCAATAACTCGCACAGACAGAAATGGCTTGAAAAACTCAGCATCTTGGTTTGGCAGCATCTGTGGCAGAACTCTTAAGGACTTGAAATGTTAACTCTGTATCTCTCTCCTCAAATGCTGTCAGACCTGCTGAGTTTTTCAAGCAGTTCCTATTTGTGTTTCTGATTTCCAACATCCATAGTTATTTGGATTTTTTGAAGCAATAATTAAGCTGTAAGCTTTACTTAGTCTTGGCACGATTGCCTGTGTGTTCAAGATGGTTTACATAAGATAAGAAATAGCAGCAGTTCAGTCACTCCTCTAGAATTTGCTCTGCTAGTCAACAAGGTGGTGGCTGATTTAAGTGTGGTCTTAACATGCCTTCCCTGCCGTACCCTCACAACTCTCAATTCCTTTGTTGATCAGAAACTTGTTTCATCCAGTATTGAAGATATTCAATAAGCTGGCCTCCACTGCTCTGTGGGAACAGAATTCCAAGCACTAATGGTCCTCAGAAGAAATTCCTCAGTATCTCCTGGCTTAAATGAGAGGCCTCTTACTTTGACAGTGTGGCCCCTAGCTCCAGAATCTCCCACAAGAAGCATCTTCTCAGCATCCACCTTCTAATGGCCCCTCAGAAATTGTTATTTCAATTAGATCATCCTTCATTCTTCTAAATTCCAATGAGTATAGATCCAGCCTCTTCAAACTTTCCTCTCAAGACAGATCCTCATCCCTAACTTTCTCTGAACTGCTTCCAATTCAGGTATGTCACTCCTTGAGCAAGACCTGTATGCAGTATTTGAGGTGTAGTATCACCAATATCCTGTACAATTGTAACAATTGCCTACATTGGTATTCCAGAACCTTCCATTCACCTTCTGAATCACTTGCTGAACCTGTACACTAGTTTATGTGATTCATGAACAAGGATACCCAGAGCCTTCTTGTACTGCAGCATTATGCAGTCTCTCTCTCTCTCTCTCTCTATCTCCCTTAAATAAGATGTTGTTCTTCCTGCCAAGGTGAACAATCTCACTTTTCCCTGCGTTATACACCATCTGCCAATTCTTCCCCACTCACTGAACCTATTTATATCCCTTTGCCGACTCTTTGTATCCTACTTACAGGCTTTCCTTCCTATCCTTACATCACCAGCAAATTTGGCTAAAATATTGTTAATCCTTTCATCCAAATCATTAACATAAATCATAAATAGTTAAGGCTCCAGCACTGAGCCCCATGGCACTCCACGATTTAGAGCTGGCCAACCTGAAAATGACAAATTTATCCAATCTCCATTTTGTTCTATTTAGCCAATCCTCTTTGCCTTTTAGTGCGCCAGCTCTGACAGTACATTCTACAATAACCTTACTGAACACCTTTTGGAAATTCAATTACATCAGACCCATTCTGCTTGGTACATCCTCAAAGAGCTTTACTTAAATTGGTTTAATGGGTTCATGCCTTACTGCAGGACTAACACCTCAATCCAGTCCTGAGGGAAATCTGTACTGTTAAAAGCCCATCGGAAAGAATGCACTTTTATGTTGAAGTCTCAATTGGCCCCTCAAACGGGCAAAGAATATTCCATGCAACGATTCAAGAGCAGCAGGGGAGTTCTGATGTCCTGGCCAACGGTTAACTCTCAGTGAGCATTGTAACTTCAATGCACATGGAGTCTGTAATTTAGAAGGTTACAGAACAGGAGCTGAAAGTGGGATTAAATTGACAGGTTAGATTCCTTTTCTCTCATTATTAGCCAGCACAGAACGATGGATTGAATGGCCTCTTTCTATGCCATAATTTTTCTATGATTCTAATAAAGCAGATTATGTTTAATTACATCAATGCATTTTGCTGGGATCACACTGTGCTCAAACTGGTTGCTGTAATTCCCAATGTTATTATAGTGACTACATTTCAAAGGTAATTCATTGGCTGAGATGTACATTATGAAAGGTGCAATATTAGCAGTAATGTAATGCATATATTGCATTATGGGAATAGAATCATACTTCTGAGGGAGAAACCCTACCAAAATTCTTCAAATTCCCTTTCAATCAGCAAAATTATTTCACTCGCCTCATTTTCACAATGGTGTGCATACCATAACAGCAGCAATGCCACAATTTTCACAAGTTATATGCAGTTTCTCTCTCACCTGCACTTATTCTCCTCTTTGGAATGCCAGGAAGACTCTGCTCTTTTGAGACCAAGGCGGGTGAACGAGTGATACATGGTCAAGTATGTGTCGCTGATGCTATGGATGCCATCCGGCTCATCATATACATTTTCCCAGTACGCCTTCAGGGCTGTCGTGCCAGCTGGGTAGTTCCCAAACAGATAGGAGTCCAGCTGACCAATGATCTCTTGGTTAACTGCAGCCTCAAACTTCCGAGCAAAAAACGTTGGCCTCGCCGTTTGCTGTGTGGATTGAAAGAGAGTATTATTTTCATTTCCGATCTATCAACAATGGTGATGGTTTTAGCCATGTCCCTGAAGGATATCTACCCACCATCTACCAATCCACCACTTCAAACCCTCACTCCTTCCACAGCGATGTACAGAGGCAGAAGTCTGCACCATCTACAAGACACACTGCAGTAATTCAACCAGGCTCCTTAGATAGCATCTTCCTAACATGCAACCTCTTCCACCTCACGAAAAAAGGAGGTTACATGGGAACATCACCCCTTGCAAGTTCTCCTCCAAGCCACTCAGCATCCCTCCTTGGAACTACATCACTGTCCCCTGGGTCAAAATCTTCAAACACCTCCTTCACAGTACCATAGGTGTACCTACACTAGAAAGACTGGAGTGGTTCACAAAGTGGTAGCTCACCGCATTCTTGAAGACAATTCAGTTTTGACAGCGAATACTGCCCTTGCCAGCAATGCTCACATTCCATCTGTTTCCCCCTTCCCCCTCAGCTCATCTTATCGACAAGCCTAATCTCTACTTCTCGAATCCCACACTCACTAAATATTTGATAACTCAACTTTCCTTCTCAGCTTCCCACACCAGGTGACATCAAGTTTTATCCCCTTTCTTTTAACAACGCAGTTCCCACTCTCCAATAATCCTTTCCACCTCACGTGCTTGTGAATATGGTGTTACCTTTATTAGCTTCACCTTCACAGAACCACAGAATTGTTGCAGTGCAGAAAGAAGCCACTCAGCCAAATGTGCCCATTCCCTGGACCAAACTCCTGCCTTTTCCCAATATAATTCTGATCCAAATAATCAACAGATCCTTGTTGGCTCCTACCCTCCAAACACGAAAAATAATCCTGAGATCAGAACTGACAATTAATAATATTGAGAGCTATTCTGGTGAATTCCTTTCTTACACCATGAGAATTCACCAGAACCTCAGCCCTCATGTCTGAACACAAGTTGTTTTTTGTAACAGCAGTATCATTGGCAGTAAGAGTAATGTTAGGACCAGTTGGAGCCATATTTATCAGCAAGTATTGAAGCTACCTGGAAGCGGTGGAAATCTTGTGGCTTGAAGTCATTGGGGGAGCAGCCACACCAGTCCACGATGTGTTTATACTGGCACTTGCAGCCAAGTTTCCGATTCCAGTTGGTAATCCGCAAGTTGTTATCCACCATCGTCTCACAGAGCTGACTATTCTCCAGGACCGTATGGAAGAAGGACTGAATTAGAAAGGTAACAAAATGTTAACATTTAACATCCAGCTGAATGTGAATATCTGACATAACACAAAGCTTCTGTCATGATGCATTCTGCATGTTTCAGACCAGATGAAGTATCTTTAAAAATTAAATAAATCAGAAGCTTTGCAGTTATTTGCCAGTGTTTATGTAATAGGTGGTAAAGGTGACATCTGATAATATAGGTAATCTATCTCCACACTTAACGTTTCTCAAACTCCACACACTCGTTTGAACTTCTCATCTTTACTTACTCTAAGACAATGATATCGGTAGCGAGTCTAATTACTTTGTCCTGCCAGTGCAAAGCCCAAGTAAAAGAGCAATTGATAGAATATGGTCAACAAGAATATTAAGATATCTGGAGAAAACATGGGTAGATGGAGCGAGATTTCAGATTAACCATAATCTTGAATGACAGAGCAGGCATCCCCCTTTCCCCTCTGACTGTAACCTGAATTGGTGATAGACAGCTGTAAAGCCAGTTTGTGATCAATCTCATTCTTATTCAGTTTAATTTAGTTTGGATTATACATATATAAAATATAGCTGATATTCAATCAAATCATATTAGCTGGCTAAAGGTATCAATTTGACCTTTTCATGCAGTTATAATCCATAATCCATGCTCAAACTACATGGTATGTGACCCACTGTAATGTAGCCACTCCCTCCTAAAAATTAAATGAAAGGTCAGTGAATGTGGATTTTTTCCTTGAACAGTTTGATTGAATCCAAACAGTCATATATTTTCATGTGAGTAAGCAAAATGTACCTAATTACCTGTCCCCCTGTGAGCTTTTACTAATCACCCAGAATTCCAGAGCAATATAATTGGTACAAAAAGACAGACTACTGGGAGGAAACAGAAAGCGACTAATGGTAAAAACAACATGTACAGACAGTACATTCAAAAGGAAAAGACAAGCCCAGGAACTCAATATTAAGAGAGCAATACATAAGAACATAAAAACATAAGCAATAGGAGCAGGAGTAGGCCATCTGGGCCATGGAGTCTGTCTGCCATTTAATCAGATCATGATAATCTTTTTGTGGACTTCCACCCACTCAATATAATCCTTAACTCCTTTATTGTTCAAAAATCTCTCTGTCTTTGCCTTAAAAACCTTCAATGAGGAAGCCTCAACTGCTTCACTGGGCAGGGAATACCATGGATTCATAACCCTTTGGGTGAAGAAGTTCCTCCTCAACTCCTGCTCCTCGTTATTTTGAGGCTATGCCCCGAGTTGTAGTTTCACCCACCAGTGGAAACAATTCCCTGCTTCTCTCTTATCTATATCCTTCATAATTTTATATGTTCCTATAAGATCCCCCCTCATTCTTCTAAATTCCAACGAGTATAGACCCCGTATACTAAATGTGTCCTCATAAGCTAACCTTCTCAATTCCAGAACTAAAGTAGTGAGCCTCCTCTGTACTATCCAGTATAACTCTATGACACTCAGTAATGCATAAGTTGCTATCCACCATCATCTCAAAGAGGCAGTGTCTTCTCGGATTACACCCTTGGAGCTCTGCGAGACATTCATATTAACGCCAACCAGAGAAACATGTCTGTTTTTGTTGATACAGTCAGAGATGACCTACTATGAATGGTTGGTTCATTTCCAACATGAACAGATTGCCTGTGAAAACAGACCTTGCTGAGCCAATGTACCCTCTGTGCTGCACGCTCACTCAGGGGATTTGCGTAAGCTGATCAATATGCGATACATTGATTTGCAGTTTCCATTGGCCAAACTGCACACACACTTTGGAGGTGTGTGCAGCAGCAAGAAAAATGAGAAGGAATGTCGTTCATAGGTGCAAATGGATGGTTTATTTTGATTGACATGTTTAAAAGTTTTTTTTGAACTCTCTCTTTCAATGCTGCATGTTTATTCAGACAAGATCAAATGATGTAAAATGAGATACACGTCTGTTACTGTACGAGAAGGGTTCCATCTGACATTTTTATAAAAGCAAGGATTGTAAGGGCAACAGATGTATTTAAGATTTCAAAATGGGTTATTTTGTTAAGTGTGTGTCAAGACTGGCTATTGATTTTCTATGACTCACTGTTCTGTACTGTGTTCTTGGTGAATAGGCATGGAAATTGCAGGGGTCCATGGAAAAAAGGAGGCCATAGAAGGTGAATGAGAGGCAAGGGCGAGAGGACTAAGCATAACTTTTAACACAATTGGTTCAAAGACCTTGTAATCAGATCGCTTTGGCACTGTTTCCAAAGGCTGCCTGCCAATTGCCACTCGAGATGGTAAGCCTGACTTCTCCCTCCCTGAAGGGAAGTACAGCAGAAGGCAACCTTTTTAAAGGAAGTGGATCTGTCAATTTGGGAAATATCTTTAACTGAGCTTTCCAGTTCGATGTCAAAATCCCAGTTCATGGTAACAAATTAATCAGCATCCGTAGAAATAATTTGCTCTCTAAGGACGCACAGTCTGTGTTTTTGCTGCTATCCAAAGATAATAAACTTTGATGTATTTGAAATCAAGCCTAAAATCCAACAAAATAGTTTTTTTCTGAAAATCAGCACACCTCTTCTTTGACCAGCAGCTTTCTTTGCTTCTATATGAGTGACTTTGACAGAAGATAGAAACTGGAACATTGAGCAGAAACCAGGCTAATTGTCAAAATTACACAGTCACCATGAAACACGTCCCTGGAATTAACAGGCAAGACAGCAGTTTGCTTTACTCCACCTCCCCAGACAGGTACTGCCAGACCAGAAGAGACTTTGACAACTTATCCTGGCCACATCTGCAGATGGCATCACTGCACAGTACCGGGACATGATACATACCTCTGGCAATTGTAAACATGAGTATTATTTTGGGATGGAAATAAAAACAAACTGCTGGTAAGTGTGGGAAGATAAAGAACAAAATTATGTCATCATAACTGAGTATGTCAAAGCTCTGCAGTTCACTAATTAATAAAGGGGTATGTGGAGACATATGTACATCTTTGAGAGAGAGAGAGAGGATTAGCCACGAACATGCTGAATGCCAAAGCAGGCTCTATATACTGACTGACCTACTCCTGTCCCTGACTGACCTACTCCTGTCCCTGACTGACCTACTCCTGTCCCTGACTGACCTACTCCTGAGCCTGACTGGCCCACTCCTGATCCTGACTGGCCCACTCTTGCTTTTCTACCTTTCTATTAGGAATTATGAACTTCTTAAATAGGATATGATCATTTAGAAAACAGATTTTATACTTTCTATACTGGATAAACAGCAAACATAGGACATAGAAAGCTCATATTATACACAAACCACACAAAATGGTTGACCTTTCATGACACTGAATATTTATAATAATGATAATAATTTATAATAATAAAGACTGGAAAGTGAGGTGATACTTTGTTGGTTATATGTTCTTGCTTCACATTTTTTTGCTGAAATCCACAAGAAATTAAGCGACAACAAGAAACTACAGAGATTTCACTGAATGAAGACGGCAATCAGAACTAAATCATTTCTGGATCTATAGTACATAGGAGCAGATAGAGGCCATTCAGCCCATTGAGTTCCATCTGCCAATGAGATCACGGCTGATCTGATAATCCTCAAATCCACTTTGTCACCTTATTCCCATAGCCTTCAAATCTATTACTGATTAAAAATTTGTTCATTTCAGTCTTGAATATATTTAATGTCTCAGCCTTAAACTACCCTCAGTCCTAAAGAATTCCACAGATTCACTTGTGATTCAATTCAGCATTCTGTAAAATGTGTCACTTCATTTCCTATACATGTCTGCAATAAATGTGAGAAAATCAAAAGTAAATCCTAACCAATAAAATATTACCTCACGTTCCAGTCATTGTTATCACTGAGTAAATGTCCAATGTCATGAAGGATCAGCAAGTGTATAGTTAAACAGATGATTCTTTCTCAAAGTGAAATTAGAATCACTGCAACATTACCTGATTATCTTAAAGTCTAAGACAGTAACACATGGCTATTTGTGAATGTCAAGTTCACTGTAGACATTATCCAGATAAACTCAATGCTGATATGAACTATTATCTAATTTGTAATAATAAGTTTCAGGAACATTGACCTGGGTTTTAGCCCAGAGCAGGAAGCTGTGTTGCAATCAGGAAAGTCTGAAGATTTACAGGGATCCTTTCAGATTTTTTTCTGTCAGTTTATTGTCCACAGGCAGCCTGATAGGTAGGTGAGAAGCCTGGGGAACAATCCTGGGGAACCCAGAGGAAAGCATGTCGATGAAGGGGTGAAGAATACAAAGTAATCAATCAATGAGGAGCATAGCTGCTGGTCACAAAGTGAGTGTCGTGCTGGTGGATGGTAGTGAGGGCAAGTAGACATGATGGATATTGGTTTAGTGGGTGGCTGGAGGAAGCCTGGCCCACAGGCAATGCTATAATGATACTTGCACCTTTT
This sequence comes from Chiloscyllium plagiosum, assembly GCF_004010195.1. Lineage (NCBI taxonomy): Eukaryota > Metazoa > Chordata > Chondrichthyes > Orectolobiformes > Hemiscylliidae > Chiloscyllium > Chiloscyllium plagiosum. The sequence continues at coordinate 56,564,988 of NC_057730.1, read as the reverse complement.
CATTTTCTGAGGCCAGGAAACACCAACTGACATGAGTTTGAAAAAAGACAAAGATTGTTGAAATGAAGGAAGGCAGCCTCATGCCATCATTCAGATGGACCTGCGAGCAGATCCAATTAATCATGCTTCATTGCTCCAGGGTTAAATCTACAAGTGGGGGAGTTTGAAGTGGGCTATGGTTCCAGTTTCAAAATTCTAACATACTATTTATCTCTTAGTCCTTGTTTGGGGGAAGTGAAGTAGGGTTAAATTATTTCTTGATTCAGAGGTAAACATCAAAACTCAGTATGAACATACATCTGATTGATGGCTGCCCAGGAATTCTAAACTTTGGGGAAACATTGTGAGGAAACCTGGAAGCCGTTTTACAACATGACAACAATTCACTATTCAGTCGTTTAACTAACTTGGCAACATAACTTTTTTAAAAATGAGAATCAACAGTTCATCATAATATAATACACAGTGATGACAATAGATACTCAGGTCATTTCAAAAATGTGGAGATTTCCGTAGCATTTGCAGTGAATCTGAAAAGACCAGAATATTCTAAAATGGGCTAGTCTTTTTAAACCACAGATTCTAACTCCCCCACATACAATGTTCTTGATAGCTGCAAATCATGTGGTCAAAAGCTGCAGCAATTAAGCAGCACTGGGTCTTATTCTAGTGGAGCAGGCACTGCCTTTGACTTTTCCTTGGCTCTGGACAATGCCTGTTCTGATTCTTAACATGGCTATGATGTCACATGCAATAAACTGTAAATTCAGTCTTTAAATCAAAAATATTCACTTGCTTAAAAGTCCACTGATACCTAATAGCTAAACACAACAATTGTGGTGAGACACAATACATTTTCTTTTTAAAAATATTCACAAAGGAATCTTAGCTTTTTCTTTCCTACCTCAGCAGGCAGCAGGGTGTAGGCATAGAACTGCTTCATGTGGCTCACCAGCTCATCTTCAGAATAGTTCACATATTCCACAAATTTTCTACTGAGGAGGAACCAGTCAGAACCACCATCGACAGTGATACCTTCAGGGATTTTCCTGTCTCCTAGGCGCCACATGTGCGTATCACACTCAAAGAAAATCCTGTCTAAACCCTGCTTCCTTATGAACCTGGAGACAGGATGGAAAAGCAAAATTGAGACATGATATGATGATGCATGAACTGTAGCAGCAATTAGGAAAGCAGCTATAAATAAACTCCTTATTGAAACTGTGACCTGGTGGCATACAGCAGATTAAAACAAGAGAGTTCTGACTTCATGTGTCATTACACTCAGCGATTGCAACAGTTCACAGTTTAAAGCTACCTACTTGAATTCTGCTGTGAATGAAAGCACAATGTAACCAGGAAAAGGGCCATTCATCTCCTTCATTAAACACATCAAGAGATCTGAAAAGACATGTGATCCAAATCTCTCTCCATACTGTCAACCATGACAGGAAATGCATAACAATTCAAGGAATTAATGGAGAAATTCTATAATTTAGACTTCACAGATTATTGCACCACTTGTAATGCAACATCGTAGCATTTTGCCACTTATTTTTTAATGTAGTGTGAACAAAATACATTTGAAGGCTATAGCGAATAACTGTAGTGTTCACACTTCTGCTCAAAAGATCACTGTAGCGAACACGTTTCTCACTGGAATGACTTTATTTAATTTCCAGCTACCTTCCATGACTGAAATCTCTTCCTCTGCTACTTTGGAGATAACATCAATGCAGGATGTCCATCAGGGATTTGATGGGTTTGGATAAGGGGCCCATTCTATACACAAAGAGCCATCCTAATGAGAACAATCTTTCAAAAATAAAGAGCCACAGCTTCCGACAGATCTCATCTATCTCATTATTCCTTGGGATCGGTGACTGTGCCTAGCTCATCAGTTTGTCACCAAGGATTTTAAAGTAAAATTACCTGTTTCATAAAACTTTTCTGAAAGCTAGCTTTAAGAACAGAAGGAGCAGAGTTACAGGAGTAGGCCATTCCTGATGAAGGGCTTTTGCCCGAAATGTCGATTTTCCTGCTCCTTGGATGCTGCCTGACCACCTGTGCTTTTCCAGCACCATTCTAATCTAGAATCTAATTTCCACCATCTGCAGTCCTCACTGTTGCCATTCAGTCTGTCAAACCTACCCCAACATTCACTATTATGATGCCTGATTGAACATTCTAAGGCCTTTTCCCTACTCCATCCCTGCAATCCTGTACACCATTGGTAATTGGAAATATATCAATCTCTACCTTAAACATACTCAGTGACTGAGCTTCCACGACCCTTTGGGGTGGAGAATTCCAAATAGTCCTCCTTATCCCAATTAAGTAGCATCCCCCTGGTTTGGTCTCACAATTAGAGAAAACATTTTACCTGCATCTATCCCATCGAGCCCTTCAAGTATTTTGTAAATTTCAATGAGATAATCTCTCATTCTTCAAAGCTTGAGAAATTTGAAAATATCACATTTGACTCCCTTCTCTAAATCATTGATATATATTAAGAACATAAGGACTAGGAGCAGGAGTAGGCCGTCTGGCCCACCGTTCAATAAGATCATGGCTGATCTTGTCATGGCCTCAGCTTCACTCACCCACCCTCTCACCATAATCCTTAATTCCTTCACTGCTCAAAAATCTATCTAGCTTTGACCTAAGAACAGCTGGGGCACAAGTCATGAGAATGATCTACTTATTTCTAATCCATTTTCTGTCTGTTGGCCAATCATTAATCCATGCCAGGATATTACCTCTGATGCTATGTGCTTTAAACTTCTAACCAGCTTCTTGTGGGGGAATTTATCAAAAGCATTCTGAAAGTCTAAGAATGCTGTGTCTATCAATCTCTTTTATCAATTTTGTTAGTAACATCTTTAAAAGACTCCAAGTTTGACAACACTATTTTCCATTCACAAATCCATTATGCCTATGACCAATCAGATCATGATCAGCCAGATGTTTATTTAATCCTTCCTTTGTAAAAATGCTAACATTTTCCGTATTACTGGTGTAAGGCTAACAAGTTTGTAGTTCCACATTTTCTCTTCCTCCCTTCTTAAATAATGGGGTGACATTTGTTCTAATCCACAGGACTCATTCCAGAATTGATGGAAATTTGGAAGATAATCACCATTGCATCAACTATCTCTAAAGCTACATCCTTCAACACCCTGGGATGTAGAATATCAGGTTGTGGGGATTTATCAGCTTTCAGCTCCATTCATTTTTCCACACAATCTTCTGACTGATGCTAATTTCAGATCCCTACTCCAGCGAGATCTTTCTCAGTGAAAACAACGTAACAATTTAGCTTCTCTGCCATTTCTCAATTCCACATTACAAACACTCCTGCCTCTGCCTGCAATGGAAACACATTTGTTTTAGCTAGATATTTCCTTTACATATATCTTTTGAAGCTTTACAGCCTGTTTTTATGTTTTTATTTGCTAAATTGCACTCATTTCCATTCTCCCTTTCCTTCTCAGTTCCTTGGGCCTCCTTTGTTGTACTGTAAACAACCTCCCAATCCTCAGAATTACAGCTATTTCAGGAAACTTTCATCAACCTTTTCTTTTGACTTTACCTAATCCTGAGCTTCCTTTATCAGTCACGGTTGGCTGACCGTTCATTGAGTTGTTGCATCTTGAAGGACTGTAGAGTCATGTATGCCATGGACTAGTTGCCTGTGTAGAATGAATGTATTGAATGTATTTTCCCAAACCACTTCTACTAATTTGTTCCTCATGTCATCATTTTCCTTTTTCAAATTTAGCAACATTGCTTCACAATGAACATCTCACCAACATCATGAAAAATTCGATATTATGCTCATATATCCTGAAGGATTCTCTTACACTTTGTTCTCTCAACCTGAGCGCCTCCCTTACTGATGTTCTGGTCTCATCACTTATTATCAGGGCAATGCCACCTCCTTTTTCTTCTTCAAAAAAACCAAAGAACTGCAGATGCTGGAAATCAAAAACAAAACCAGAAACTGTTGGATAAACTCAGCAGGTCTGGCAGCATCTGTGGAGAGACAGCAGAATTAATGTTTCAGAAGAAGGTCATTGGACCCAAAATGTTAACTCTGCTTTCTCTCCACAGATGTTGCCATTCCTGCTGAGTTTATCCAACAATTTCTGATTTTGTTCTTTTTCCTTCTTGCCTGTCTTTCCCAAAAAATGAATATCCTTGAACATTCAGCTCCCAGTCCTGGTCACCCTGCAGCAGATTTCTATTATGATAGATCAGACCCCTGTATCTCAAATCCTGTTTTTAGATGCCTGCCTGTTGTAAATGCTGCATATATTCAGGCAGATTTCCCTCAGTTTTGTTTTGTTTTTGGGACATCATTCTGTTTTCGGACCAGACTCAATGCTTGGGTTTGTTTCTTCTGCCTCTCCCTAGCACCTTTTCAACTTCCTGTTACTAACCTTAAATTTTTCTGATTTGGGTTACCCCTCAGATTCTCACCCCCGACAAGCCAATTTAAACCCACCCCAACAGCACTAGCAAATCTCCCCATGAGGATGTTAATCCCAGTCCCATTAAGGTGTAACCCATCAACTGGTACAGGACCCATCTGCCCCTGAACTGGTCCATCTGTCTCAGAAATCTATTATCCTCCATTCTACACTCAGCAACGCATTCCACTATTTCTTTGGTTCAGGGTTAGTTGGTACTCTTGTCTCTAATTCTGAAGTTGTGGGTTGGAATCTGACTCCAGAGAATTTGAAACATAATCCAAGCAATAACTCATTGCAGAACATTGGATTATTTTAGTTGATATTCCACCACAACAAAATTAATATCACATAAGTAAATGGAAGTGGTTGAGTTTGTTGAATTATGTTCTAAATTGGACATACAGTTTATCTGAAGCTGACTACCAAGGAAATACTGCACTAAATGATTGCTGGGATGAAAGGATTGTCCTAATACAACAAATTGAGGAGACTAAGGTTACATGTGATTGCATAAAGACCACGCCTCTGAACTAAACACATTGATCAGGACTTTGGATCCAGTCCTTCAGAGTTCCCTACGCGTCCTCATCCCAAGAACTTCTCACGTAGATGACTTCAACTGCCTTCTGAAGATACACAAAGCCAAAACGCCAGGACGTCCCATCATACCAGGCAAGGGGACCCTGTGTGAGAACCTCTCGGGCTACTTCAAAGGCATCTTGAAACCCATTGTACAGGGAACCCCCAGCTTCTGTCACGACACTACAGATTTCTTAAAGAAACTCAGCACCCATGGACCGGTCGAACCAGGAACATTCCTCGTCACAATGGATGTTTCCGCACTCTACACCAGCATCCCCCACAATGACGGCATCGCGGCAACAGCCTCAGTACTCAACACCAACAACTGCCAATCTCCAAACACCAAACTACAACTCATTCTTTTTATCCTCGACCACAACATTTTCACCTTTGACAACCAGTTCTTCAACCAGACACATGAAACAGCTATGAGGACCAAATTTGCACCTCAATATACCAACAATTTCATACACAGGTTCGAACAAGACTTCTTTTCTGTACAGAACCTCCAAACAACACTATAGACCAGGCAAATTGATGACATTTTCTTCCTCTGCACCCATAGTGAGGAGTCACTGAAACAACTACACAGTGATATCGAGTTTCATCCCACCATCAAACTCACCATGGACTACTGTTAGTATCTGTCTCATTCTTGTTCACATGCGTCTCCATCAAGGATGGGTACCTCAGCACCTCACTCTACCCCAAACCCATGGATAACCTCACGATGCTACACTTCTCCAGCTTCCAACAGAAACATATTAAAACAGCCATCCCCTACAGTAAAGCCGTCCGCAGACACAGGATCTGTTCAGACGAGGAGGAATGTGACGGACACCTGAAAGTGCACAAGGATGCCCTCATAAGAACAGGCTAAAATGCTCAACTCATCGACCGTCAGTTCCAACGTGTTCCAATGAGAAACCGCAATGACCTCCTCAGGAGACAGACAGAGGCTGCAACCGACAGGGTACCCTTCGTTGTCCAGTACTTCCCAGGAGCTGAGAAACTATGCCATGTTCTTCGCAGCCTGCAACACATTATCAATGAGGATGAGCACCTCACCAAGACCTTCCCCACACCTTCACTTCTCGCCTTTAAACAAACACCAAACCTCAAACAGATTATTGTTCGCAGCAAACTATCCAGCCTTCAGGACAACATCAATCACAACAATGCACAACCCTGTCACGGCAACCTCTGCAAGATGTGTCAGAGTGACGGCATGGATACCACCGTTACACATGGGGACACCCCCCACCATGAATGTGGCAGGTACTCATGTGACTCTGCCAACGTTGTCTATCTCACATGCTGCAGGCAAGATGTCCCGAGGCATGGTACATTGTTGAGACTGAGCAGAGGCTACGATGATGGATGAATGGACACCGCGCAACGATCACCAGGCAGTATGTCCCCTCCCAGCCGGGGAACACTTCTGCAGTCTGGGACATTCGGCCTTGTACCCTCAGGTGACCATCCTCCACGGCAGACTTCGAGACAAGAGACATTGCAGAGTGGCTGAGCAGAGGCTGATAGCCAAGTTTGATACCCATGGGGATGGCCTTAACTGGGACCTTTGGTTCATGTCACACTACAGGTGACCCCACTGCACTATACACTCTCTCTTACACAAACACACACACACACTCTCTTACATACTCACACACTCATACACAAGCTCTCTCTCATATGCAAACATATACATGCCCTCACACCCACGCACGCACCCTCTCACAGGTAATTACCCCATCACAGTCACACACATACTTGACCAAGCTTACACACACACATGTTCACACACACTCTATCACGTACACTCACACCCACATGCACACACTCACTCCATCTTTCCTGCACACGTATACATATAGTTTGTGGGGTGAATTTGTATTTGCAGAATTACATTTTATTTGCTGAAAAGCTGCATAAATCCATGCAAGATTCTGTACATGCCACTTTAGAAACTGAACCAGTCTGAATCAACATTGGGACACAGTCAGAGTTTAAGTCACACCTTGAATGCATTGTCTGAGCTGAGATGGCACGTATTGTTAGAAAAGCTATCTTGAGAATGTAACTTAAAAGGAGTTCTGGGATTTATGTATTCAAGAACCAAAACTAGCATATCCCATTCTAAAAGATGAAAGACTTAATCTAAAATGTGTTTAATATATCAATTAGATTAGATTCCCTACAGTGTGGAACAGGCCCTTCGGCCCAACCAGTCCACACCGACCCTCCGAAGAATAATCCACCCAGACCTATTTCCCTTACACTATGGGCAAGTTAGCATGGCCAATTCACCTGACTTGCACATCTTTGGATTGTGGGAGGAAACCGGAGCACCAAGAGAAAACCCACGCAGACACGGGGAGAATGTGCAAACTCCACACAGACGGTTACCCGAGGCTAGAATTGAACCTGGGACCCTGGTGCTGTGAGGCAGCAGTGCTAACCACTGAGCTACCGTGCTGCCCTAAATTTTGTGTCTTGTGGTCTTGTCACCTTGAAAGCTAGTGCTTCCAAATAAACCTATTGGACTATAACCTGGTGTTGTGTGGATTTTTAACTTTGTCCACCCCAGTCCAATACTGGCACATCCAAATTGCAAACAATCTCATGAGAGATAAGTCGTAAAAGTTTTAAGGAGCTTGATTGGTTAGATGCTGGGAGGATTTGTTTTTTGGTTAGAGGGTCTCAAATGAGGAGTCAATACTTTCAGAGTACAAAGAAAATCTAAAGCCCAGGAACAGGCCCTTCAGCCCTCTGAGCCTATGTCGATAAAGGTGAACAATTTAGGTCCAAGGTAAGATGTTCTTCACTTAAATATATGTAAACCTTTGGAAATCTTTTGTGCAGAGAGCTGTGGATGGTCAATCACTGAATATATTCAAGTCAAAGATATTTTTTGGACATTACGAGCACTAAATATAGGGATAATGTGATGAATATGGTTGAGGTGGAAGGTTAGTCATTATCGTCTTAGGGGGCCAAACGGTCTACTCTTGCTCCTATGTTCTCTAATGTTTCTTGCTGCTGCACAAGATCATTGAGTTCCACAGCTGACAGCAACTTTCAGAATTGGAAGTCAATGCACCAACATGGGTATACGTGACATAAGCATGCATACACGTAATGTGAGCGAAACTTTGGAGTAGCTGCGTGGTCCCAAGAGGGAACACTGTCCTGCTCCTCTATGATTTTATGTTCTTAAGATGATATGTTTATGAATCATGCATTTCACCAGCAGAAAACTATTTCTAACCGTTTAACAAGAAGCTCAGCATTAACTTTGACTTTGGTTGCATCCACGCCTTTGTCTTTTATGCAAATTAGTATCACCACTTTGCAGTGCATCCTGGTCATGGAATTTAAATTGCTTTGTGTAGCATAATAAGATTGTTGCCAAGTTATAAATCTTACTAATTAACCAACAAAGGCAAAAGTCAAAGACAGCTTGATCGTGGCTATTACTTTGCTGGCTGGAACATTTCTGTAAAATTGGAAACACAACTAAAGCAATCAAAAACAAAGATCTACAATGAATAGTACAAGTTACTCCACAGGAGGATGAGCAGCATTTCATTACTGGAGCTATGCAGTCAGTGTAAATTCTTTCCAATTGCTTTCTGAGTCAATAGGTTCCTATAATTATTCTAACCCAATCTAAAATGTCTCCTCGAATTGCTTTTATATAATGTGGAAAAATAAGAAAAGAGATTTGTATGTTTTCAGGAGATACCAACCATTTCAGTGTTTAATGAATTTGAACAGTAACATATGTTGAGGTTTCTATCGGAGATATAAAGCCTTGCAAATGCAGTCAGTCTCTGATGTTCAATTACACAAGGGACACATAGCTTTTTATTTGGAATGGCAAGGAAGATCCTTATCCCAAAAGTTGTTTTGAATTGCTAGGATTCAGGAATCGGTTTCAGGCAAATAATTTCTACAATGTGACATTTACAAACCAAACTGAATTGTGCAGAGATAGAGTAAAATGTAAGCAAGTTATTTAATGGAATAAGATTACACTAAAGATAGATATAAATATTGTATTCAATGAAGAAAACCACAAGCAGCCAGTGTAGTAAAGAGATCAATAAGGGCGATGGCAGGCAATCTCAGTAACAATGGTTAAATTAGGAGTCAGAAAATTATTACTGTAAATAGGTCAGATTCAGGTGAGCAACTAAAGCATGACAGTGGTACTAAAATTATTATTTCAGATCGATATTTCTAAATCCTACTGCCAACCACAGGTCGAACCTCAGGTAATAAAATTGTAAACAATTCTGATATAATAAGAAACATTAAGATGAATTAGATTGCTGGTTCAGAGGACATTCACCAAAGAGTGATTAAAGAATGAGAAAACCACAAGCCATTTGCCTAGAACTTTAACAACTCAGCGACCTTTTGAGTTGTTTGAGTTGTTCTGTTTGGTTGGAAGGATGCCCAAAGTAGTTCCAATTTTCTGCAAGGATAACAAATCAGAACTCAAGAACTACTGGCCCAGTTTCAAAGATCAATTGTAGGGTAAGGGACAAGATTGTAAAGGTTACCCTTTATGATCACCTGGATAGGGTAGAAATCATCCGGGACACTCAACAAGGATTTCTGAAGGTAAAACAAGTTTAAGCCTCATATATCAACAGTAAAAGATTCAGAAAGGTAGGAAGAAATGATTCCCTGCTTAAACAACCTGCATCACTTACATTGAAAAAGTGGGACTATTCACTTTGCTGGTAGTGGAGTTTGGAGTGATTTGATATGGGTTTAAAGATGATGTGATCAAAGCATCAGAATTTTCTGAAATAACAATCCTTTGCAATCATGGATGATACAGAATTTAGATTGGTGTTATCGGTCCTACTTTCCTTCTTGCTGTCATATTACGTATCAATGGCCCTAGACATTAATCAATACAATCTTCAGGTCAAACAAAATCAGTGTGCAACCATTACTGCAATCAAGATGCAATTAGTCTCCACCTTAAAGTCCAACATTTTGCCCCCTACTTTACACTTTAATTACAAATTCCCATATTCTCATTCTTAAAGTAAAACAGTCAATGTGAAATTCTGATGTAATGACATTGTTCTGCCGATGATGGCACTATGCTCCCCTGCTATGTCCTCCTTTGTTCTCTTATCTGGGCAGCTTGTTACATGGACCTGATTTTGTTTCTCTTGTGCCAAGTCATGTTATTTTCTTCCTCTTCCACCCCAACAATAGAAGGCCCTACGTTGCCCTGGTCTGTGTGCATGGTCTTGTGTAGGTTGCAGGTCTCCCAACCCCAAAAAAATGCTTTGCATCCTTACAAACTGCAGGATTGTGAAGTCCGGGCATCCAAATGAAATTTCTCGAGACGTGTATTGTAGCACTTCTTTGTGTGCTCCCAGGCTGAAGTAACAAATGCTTGGTTATTATTTTGAAAGCAAGCAACATTTTGTGATTATAATATTATAGCTGTATGAGAACTTGTCAATTTTTAGATTCCCCCACCATAGCCAGGATCAATGGATGAGAATTCTTTGGAGCATTCATTATCATTTCCATGCAGCTACAGTAATTGGATTTAGCTTGTGTATTTAATCAAAGATGAAACAAGATCAGCATCTCCACATAAGATTAAATATTATCCACCTACATGCACACTGATAATATGCTACAATTGGGCAGCCTGAAGAATTCTTTGATAATCCTGTCTGATCAATTTGAATCATGTATTATTCTCTTACACTACACATCAACTCACTGAAATAATCATTCTTTTTTCAAATTTCACTTAGTTTTTGGTGACCCATGTCCTTCTTCATACCTGCGGAATTAAAATTAAATATTAAAAAGCAATAAAGTCTTTAATCCTTTTGTTGACTTTTAAAAAATATAATTCATTCTGGGAGTCTAGAGACTGAAGCAGCAGGAGTTTCCTTAGCAGTTTCTGATTAACATGTCATTTTGTCCATGAAGAATGATTATGTTTACATTATGTAGACATGAATCTTGAGCTGGTACAGGCTATTCGGCCCCTTAAGTCTACTCCTCCATTCAAGATAGTCGCGGCTGATCTGATGATGCCTCACCTACAGATTTGTGCCCACCTCCTGAATTACTCTGCTCTGAGGAAGCATCATATCAGACTCGATATGATTGCTTCCCTCTCCACACATGCTGCCAGACCTTAGCATTTCTCCAGCACTTTGCTTTAGTTCCTGATAACCTTTGACTCTCGTTAGTCGTAAGTTGTGAACAGATGACTATTCTATATCTATAGCTGCTATGGTTCCATTCACCACTGCAAGATATTTAACAAGTTAATCCTGAAAGATGGGGGCAAATGGTGGCTCTTTATTAATGCCATTGGACTAGTTACCTGGACCTATCCGCCTCCTGGCAGCAGAGTGAAAACTTGTATCCCCTTGCACCCCCCCTCCCCCCCCAACCATGATTTGTATCTATGCAAACTAGAAATGTGAGTTGGAGTTAAGTTGGAGAAATTCAATATCTCCTAATGTGCCCCAGGAGTTAAATCCCCACTCTCCACGTTTGCCACCCGAGTAAAGCAATCTGAAAATCCTCAGCAGAAAATTATAACAGAGCTTCAATGTTAAAAAGTTAATATTCAACAGACGTTTCAGCTTTCTATACTGTTGACTGCTAATGTGAAACTGACTCTATGACGTGTTAAAACAAGAGGTATGTGCATATCTTGAGGCATTATCATAGCAGTGCGACAAATCCTTTTATGTAGGTAGATTTGTAGAATATTAGAGCAGAGAATGCCAGCTTGTAAATTCACAGCAGCTTTGATTTTATTTTTCCCAAATCACCTTGAAATGTGCTCTCTTGGCTGCCATGATATGATGTTAGGTACTTGTACTAGTATATTAATGATCTTGCAATCACATAAAACAAGTAGATAGCACAGCCTAATGGAATGAACAGGAAATTAAAACAAGATGGACAGAATCTTTCAGTCCTTGTTATTTCATTGTGTACAATAGATGAGCAAGTCTGCATATTCTTGCTGCTGAATTCATGTAACCGTTTCACGTCCCAACCAAGACTCTCTCCTGGATCAAGTCAGGACGCCACACAGCATAACAAATGTTTCATAACAGGAAACAGATTGTGGGAAATTTACCAATTGTGCCAGGCTGGAGCATATTAACATCTCATCTTCAGTGAAACTTGCCAGTTGGACACACCTAAGGGCTTGCATCAGGTGCCCTTGATACGTCAAAGATGGCTATTGCAGGCAAAGAAAACCAAGTGAACCAATTCCACCAGTGTTAGCAAAATCCCTACACTCACACACCTTTCACCTTTGGAATTTAACAGCAGTCTGCAATTTCAATTCTATTTTCACTTTTGCCAGATTTGCCCACTATTTGTTTGCCACTCTGGGATTGTTTTCCATCCGGGGGACACCTGGCATCTGCGATGTTGAGAAAATGCACAGGGTTCAGAGGCAGCTGGAGAATCTGAGTATGAGACATTTCTGTCAAACTGAATGATGGGACAATTAATACCTGATACTCGTCCTGCTGCACCCACCACTATTCCAAACACTGTACTCACCGCTATTCCAAACACTGTACTCACCGCTATTCCAAACACCGCGCCCACCGCTATTCCAAACACTGTACTCACCGCTATTCCAAACACTGTACTCACCGCTATTCCAAACACCGCGCCCACCGCTATTCCAAACACTGCACTCACCGCTATTCCAAACACTGTACTCACCGCTATTCCAAACACCGCGCCCACCGCTATTCCAAACACCGCACCCACCGCTATTCCAAACACCGCACCCCACCGCTATTCCAAACACCGCGCCCACCGCTATTCCAAACACAGTACTCACCACTATTCCAAACACCGCGCCCACCGCTATTCCAAACACTGCACTCACTGCTATTCCAAACACTGCACTCACCGCTATTCCAAACAC
>NC_057730.1:56547999-56550145 GCF_004010195.1 Chiloscyllium plagiosum | reverse complement strand
AAACACCGAGCCCACCGCTATTCCAAACACCGAGCCCACCGCTATTCCAAACACCGCGCCACCGCTATTCCAAACACTGCACTCACCGCTATTCCAAACACCTCACTCACCACTATTCCAAACACTGCACCCACCGCTATTCCAAACACCGAGCCCACCGCTATTCCAAACACCGCGCCACCGCTATTCCAAACACTGCACTCACCGCTATTCCAAACACCTCACTCACCACTATTCCAAACACTGCACCCACCGCTATTCCAAACACCGAGCCCACCGCTATTCCAAACACCGCGCCACCGCTATTCCAAACACTGCACTCACCGCTATTCCAAACACTGCACTCACCGCTATTCCAAACACTGCACTCACCGCTATTCCAAACACTGCACTCACCGCTATTCCAAACACTGCACTCACCGCTATTCCAAACACTGCACTCACCGCTATTCCAAACACTGCACTCACCGCTATTCCAAACACTGCACTCACCGCTATTCCAAACACTGCACTCACCGCTATTCCAAACACCTCACTCACCACTATTCCAAACACTGCACCCACCACTATTCCAAACACCGCACTCACTGCTATTCCAAACACTGCACTGACCGCTATTCTAAACACCGAGCCCACCGCTATTCCAAACACCGAGCCCACCGCTATTCCAAACACCGAGCCCACCGCTATTCCAAACACCGCGCCACTGCTATTCCAAACACTGCACTCACCGCTATTCCAAACACTGCACTCACTGCTATACCAAACACTGCACTCACCGCTATTCCAAACACCTCACTCACCACTATTCCAAACACTGCACCCACCGCTATTCCAAATACCGCACTCACTGCAATTCCAAACACTGCACCCACCACTATTCCAAACACCGCACTCACTGCTATTCCAAACACTGCACTGACCGCTATTCTAAACACCGCGTCCACCGCTATTCCAAACACCGCACTCACTGCTATTCCAATCACCGAGCCCACTGCTATTCCAAACTCCGCACCCACCGCAATTCCAAACACCACGCACACCGCTATACCAAACACCGGGCCCAGCGCTATTCCAAACACTGCACTCACCGCTATTCTAAACAACGCGCCCACCACTATTCCAAACACCGCACTCACCGCTATTCCAAACACCGCACTCACCGCTATTCCAAACACTGCACTCACCGCTATTCCAAACACCGAGCCCACCGCTATTCCAAACTCCGCACCCACCGAAATTCCAAACACCACGCACACCGCTATACCAAACACCGAGCCCACCGCTATTCCAAACACCGCACCCACCGCTATTCCAAACACTGCGCTCACCGCTATTCCAAACACTGTACTCACCGCTATTCCAAACACCACGCACACCGTTATTCCAAACACTACACTCACCGCTATTCCAAACACCACGCACACCGCTATACCAAACACCGAGCCCACCGCTATTCCAAACGCCGCACCCACCGCTATTCCAAACACCGCACTCACCGCTATTCCAAACACTGCACTCACCGCTATTCCGAACACCGAGCCCACCGCAATTCCAAACACCGCGCCCACCGCTATTCCAAACACCGAGCCCAACGCTATTCCAAACACTGCACTAACTGCTATTCCAAACACCGCGCCCACCACTATTCCAAACACCGCACTCACCTGTATTCCAAACACTGCACTCACCGCTATTCCAAACACCAAGCCCACCGCTATTCCAAACACCGCATTCAGCGCTATTCCAAACACCTCAACCACCTCTATTCCAAACACCGCGTTCACCGCTATTCCAAACACCACACTCACCGCTATTCCAAACACCACACTCACCGCTATTCCAAACACTGAGCCCACCGCTATTCCAAACACCGAGCCCACCGCTCTTCCAAACATCGCACCCACCGCTATTCCAAACACTGCGCTCACCGCTATTCCAAACACCGCGCTCACCGCTATTCCAAACACCGCACCTACCGCTATTCCAAACACTGCACCCACCATTATTCCAGACACTGCACCCACCATTATTCCAAACACTGCACCCACCGCTATTTCAAACACCGAGCCCACCCCTATTCCAAACACCGCACTCACCGCTATTCCAAACACTGCACTCACCGCTATTCCAAACACTGCACTCA